>NW_009923075.1:58726-90973 GCF_000696875.1 Nestor notabilis | reverse complement strand
AAAAATGTGAAAAATTTACCCCCCCCCCCCCCCCCCAATAAACAACTGGCAGCGGTCAAAGCTAGAAACTGAAGCAGAATTTAAACATTGTCAGATTTTTCTTATACTCTTAGGTTTTTTCTGGGTTTTTATTTGAATTCTGTTTGATAGTATGTTTTTTTTTATGATACTTGATCTGTTACAGATTCCTTTGGGGCTGGTATCAGATGCACGGCTGTCTTTTCTAGAATATTGGTTTTAAGAAGAATTTGAAATTTTTCTACTCTTCGTTTATATTTTTCTAATAATTGCAGAAAAAAACCTCAGGCAGACAATAATCTGTAAGGAGAAGCTTCAGTGGCTCCTGTTAGCTTGGTACAAATAAATAAATACAGCCCCGTTTAGAGTTTGTCAGATGTTTGAGTGGAAATCCAAAGTCTGCTTCTGAGTCAGCTGCTGAGTCAAAAGAGCCCAAACAACACTGAGTGAGTGAATTCAGCATAGGAAGTGTGAATTTGCAACTCGGGAAGTGTTTGTTTTCCTTAAGTTTCTCCCACATGAAGATTCTGAACACTGCATGGTGGCTTGAGAAAGGTCAGTAGACCACCAGCTGAATAATTGTGGCTGGGGCTGCACAGTTCAGCAGCTGTGAATGTGCTTTAGGTTGGCAGAGAGTTTTTACACTTCCACTGGAATTGTGCCACAGTATGTTTCTGACTGGAGTTGACTACTATATCTTTCCCTCTCTCACTTCGGAAGTATCAAAGCTTATGCCTTGGAATAAGGAAAAATAGTGCATTCTCTGAAAAGAAGCCGAAGACAAAGCCAGAAGATGGTGGTACTTTGAAATGTCTGAACATCTAAATAGCTGAAATTACACTTGTCATATCAAGACTTTGTGTGTGGTACTCTTAATCTTCTGGTGACATTGATTTCCCTGTGTGCTGAATGAAGACTGATTCACAGCTGTGTTCTTAATCCTGGCAGCTGGTGCATCTTCCATCTCCTTTTGTCTGTTCTGCCTGTGTTCTAGATTTTGCTGCCCCTGAAGCAGAAACAACCTGTCAGACAGAGAAAGGAGGAAAACTTAGGCTTATGATTGCTGTTCAGGGACCATAAAAGCTAAGACTTAAATGTACTAGAGAAACACCCTCAAATTCAAAAGTTACCTCCAAGTAGTTTGTCAGCTTTACTAAATGCTGAGATTCCAGTTGCTTAAATTCTAGATTCTGGACTGAGACTTTGTAAAACTGTTGTGCAGCTGTTGTTGCGAAGGAATGTAGGAACATCTCCTGCATCACTTCCTTTCCTGGGGTGAAAAGAGACAAGAAACTTCATTAGTGGTGAAAGATTTTGTGGGACTGGGGGATGATTGGCAAAGACTGGGTCATAGGATGCTTGAGTTCTGTGAGGATGAAGGTGAGAAGTACTTAGATTTTTCATATTGAAAGTCCGTCAGGAACCGAACTGAAAATCCCTAGTACTTTCCTCAGCTAAAATACTAGGAAATCTGGGAGAGGAACTCAGTTGAAAGAAAACTACAGAAAGGTGCTCTCATTAAAATAATAATAATTTGAAAATGTCCATAAAAACAGAGAAAGAAGAAACAGCAAAGAATATGGGTGTGTGCCACTTTGGGCATGAGTAATTAAAAGTAGGATGAGTAAATAAAAGAAAAGTGGGATGAGTAAATAAAAGAAGATTCTCCCTGTATTTCAGGGGAGGGAAATAGCATTTAAACTTTTTCTTCAAGTCATTCACAGCTCATATTAAGCATTGTCAATTCAGTCAGGTTACTTCCTTTTACTTTCTTGAGGTGCTTTGATAGTTTTGAAGTGTGCTTCTGGAAGAACCATATTTAAAAGCATCATTTGTTATGCAGAATTTTTAGTATGATTGCAGAAACCTTGCAAAAAGAATGATGCATCATCCTCACAGATAGTCAGCTTCATAGAAAAAAAGCTGGTAAATTGAAGGGTGACCAAAATAAGGAAGCATATTTTATTTTTTATATGAAGTGTTTTGTTATCTATTAACCAAAACATCAAACTCAAAGCAGATTGTCAGTAAAAACTAGGTTAAAAATAATATTTTGCTATGTATAGCCATTGTCAGTAACTACTAAATTAGTTGGTAAAGCACACAGTTAGTACTAGGTTTTTGTTTTGAGATGTTTTTTGTTGGTTTTTAAAGACCAGCTTACCTTTAAAGTAAAGCACTATATAGCTGGCTTCAGAAAGCAGTGAGCTTTCTTTTGCTTTTTAACTTTCCCTGTTTGTTCTGAAAGACTGGGTTTAGTTACCAAAGTAAAATGCTGTTTTAATTTTGGAAGTAAGTGATGGAATTACTTGGTATTGTCTAATAGCAGAACTCTTACCACTCCACAAAGCTTACATGTCAGTGAAATGGCAAGGGATGCAGGGAAAATATCATATAATTATGAAAATCTTCAAATCTGTGAGCTTCTTGATTAGGCCAGCTGAAGCTTCATTACTATCCTAGTAATTTGTATTGAACATTTGGTGATTTTTGTGGAACAGAAATGTCACAGCAATAATTTGTCTCACTGATATTATAACATGCAGTGTTACTTTTTCTTTCCCTGCCTATCTGTCACTCCCTCTCTTCCCTTCACTTCTCCCACCCCCTCCATGTAGACTGACAGAAATGTGACAGTTATCCTGCTCAGTGAAATAGTATGGGAACTGTTTCGTCCAAATACTGGCTGCTTTGAGCCGTTCACCTTGTATTTTCCTGACTACAGCATAGGTAAGATAATTCTTTAATCTGCTTTTGGGGATTGAATACTACTTTATCAAACAACATCCAAATGCTTTTTCTGTGTCTATTAGTATGCCTTTTACGAAATTGGGAATATGTAATAGCTGCTGGGATGTAAAAGTCTGTATTCATACAACCTCTGAAAGACTTGTATTTTTCCACCTGCCAAAACATGTCAAAGTAAAATTTTGGTTCCACTATATTTGCTGGTTCTTTTAATCAGTATAGATTTTGGTGGATTTGGGTTTGGTTTTTTTTAATGATGATTATAGTTTGTTTTCCCACTTAACTTGTAAGATGTGGTCAGTTTATTAAGTTAGCTTTACATAAGCAAAACTTATTTTTGTTTAAACAGGACACCTGCAGAAGATCTTGTCTCAGAATCATCCCCCAGAATATTCTGCGGATTTCTATTCTGCATATATCAATATTCTGCTTGGTGTCTTCTACATGGTCTGTAGGGACCTGAAAGAACTTCAGCATCTGGTGAGATGACCTCCTTTAGGATTGTTCTTTCATTTTAGGATGTGTTTTGCCAAAACCTGTTCCAGTGTTTCACCACCTTCGTTGTAAGGAATTCCTTCCTTATAGTCTAAATCTACCCTCTGAAGAATGTGTTAGTTCAAATGCAGCTTCCCTAAAATTCCATAATAAAGGTTGCAATTTGTTGGCTGTAAAGGGTTTCCATTGCTATGTAGTTTTTGAGTCAGAGGCAACAAAAGCTGCACTAATGTATGAGATGCTAGTCTGCATTTGGTTTACCCAGTCTAGAACTTCTGTTGGGGTTTTTGAGCTCAAGCTGCTCCTCAATATCGGAGAGTGACTGAGAAGACTGGGCTGCCTATTTTCACTTGTTGGCATAAGGAGATAAATGTGATGAAACCTTTTATGCCTACTGATAAGTACAGTGGAAGCAATTGCTACAACTGCAGCAATTTTTGACAGACAGCTGCATTTCAGACTAAGTTAATGATTTTGCTTGTTTGCAATTCAGTCAGAGGAAGTAATAGTTATGATTTTTATCTTTCAAGCAAAGATAGGCCTCACTCCTTTTTTTCTCTTCAAGTTCTTTCTACATGTGGTTATGTGGTTTTTGTCTTACTGCTGCCTTCTTGCTTGCATGGACTTCTGTAATCCCCAAATAGCCTTCTGTTGTATTTGTTTTGTGGGCTATGCAATGGAAAGCAGTTGCTTTCAACGTTTGAAGGAATAACTTCCAATTACACGGTCTCACCGTGTCCAACCTTGCGTTCTGTTATTTTCCATGTTTATTAAATGTAACTTGCCACCCAGTGTTCTTTATACTTCAACTTTATGGGAAATTTAACTTAAGATTTTACACATTTTCCTGTCTTATTTAAGAGGGTAAAATTTTCACTTGGCTTGCATCCTACAAAGGATTTTAAGGTAACCAAGCTGCTACAAGCCAGATCTGTTGCAGTTTAACAGAAACATAGCATATTAATTTGATTCGAAGGCCTAGAGAAGTGAGGATTGACATAAATGTTTTTATGAACTTTCTTTTGGAATTAAGAATAAAATAGGTAAGTCAAAGTTCCTGCAGTGTAGTCATGCCTAAGGGAACAAAAATACATTGAAGCTATTTGGAAAAAGGAGTTTTGATCATATATAATTGGATAATGCAATAGCAAACAAACTAACAGAAGAAAAAAAAATTACTTGGTGGTGACCTTTGCATAAGAAAAGCTGAATATCAGGAACAGTTACTAGCTCATCAGATTATTATTTAACTAACTATATTGTGTACAAGGAAAAGTTTGAAGTGATCAGTGGTTATGATTAGTAAACAAATCTGTGCTAGTGAGATGACCTGAATGTCCTGCCTACATTTCCATCGAGAAGCTGAACTTATCTGTTAACTATATAGGTTTTTCATTTATATGACAATGCTGAAATCCGATGGCTGTACAAATGGAAACTAGGATCACAGTTCTTCTAGACATGTATGTGAATGGCTCTGCTTGTTAGAATAATTCCATTAGCCTTAGATGCACTGTCTGTGTGTGTTGTGAAATACCAACATTATGAAAATATTTACCTAGTTGGGCACTAAATTCTTCTTGTGCTTGACAAGTCTCTTCCGTAGAAGAGACACATACAACTGTCCATAGGCTTCTGAACAACTCCACAGTGTCTAATACAGACTCTAAATGTGTATGTTATTATGCATGATTATTAATAATACATTCTGGAATTAGATTTACATGTGGAAGTTACTAGTTCTGAATACTGGCACAGAGATTTAATAAGGTGCAACAGAACAAAAGGAAAATGAAATGTGAGGATTGTTCTTTTACAAAATTCTGTGTGATACTGATTTAGTAAGTACAGAGAAAAGTCTAGATTACAACATTGCCAAAGGTCTCTCAATCTTACCTTAGGCAAAGGAGTTCCTTTGAATGTGGAATGTGTTAGCAGGATTTTTGTCATTTGGGTTTTTTGTTTTGTCTTCTTAAAAGCAACTTCTGCTTCTGTATGTGTGGCCTACTTTTGAACATGCTGAACTGCTCCTGGAATGGACAACTTAATCTAAAAATGAAGGGAGATGTAAAACAAGTTTGTGAAAACATTTTTATTGCATTTGTAATGTTTAATTACTATGTTATTTAAAAAAAACCCAACAAATGCAACCTCTGAGTACAGTAAACAGATTATGCTGAGATTGGATACAAAACCAAGTAACCTGTGAGAGATTACTTCTTTTTGTATTTTAATCTACAGAAGTATGTGACATTTAACAATATAATGTTTAGAAGCAATCAGTGTAATTATTGACTGAAAAATAATTCCTTGGTTTTGCAAAGTAATGAATTATGCTGCTTATTATATTCTGTAGCTAGATCAACTGTAATGGACCTTTTTAATGTGTCGTACTTCTTTCTGTAGGCAGCGCTTAATTTTTCTAAATACTGTGAACCAGTGGCCACAGGAGAAGGTAAGCTTCTGTCTTTAATTTGAGCACGTGTATAGGAGTGCAGGTGACCTCCTGTGGGTTTTGTGGAGGACTTTGCTTCGATCCTCATTGTCTTGTGACCATTTCTGGTGAAAACGGCATTGCTTATTCCAGTTGCACCCAGTAGGCAGCACCTGCAATGGAAGCACTAGTTGACGTTTTTCAGTGGTGTTTTATGGAAATACTGTGAAAACTTGCTTCCATCCTATAAATCTTTCTGTTCACCACCAGGACTTCTGCAAAGTAATGGCATAAGTCATTCCTCTGCCAAGGCTAAGAGGAGAAAATGAGAGCAGATGTTCTGCCAACCTGTCCAAGAGTTTCTCAGGATAACCACAGAGAAACAGTCTTGCATGATAGCACGTGCTTGCAAATGGATGATGATGGTGCATCATCTTAATGCAGCATTTCAGAGTCAGGGTGTTAGATGACTTTTATCATGTCTGTGACTGTTCAGGTCTCAGGAATAAGAGTTTTAGTGTTGTGTGAGTTAAATGTTTAACAGAATTGATTCTGGCTTGGTGCAGCAAATGAACGTGACTCTCGCAAACTCTGGAAGAATATTGAACCTCATTTGAAGAAGGCAATGCAGACTGTTTATCTCCGGGAAATATCCAGGTAATCTGGGGGGCAAGGGCTTCTTTGTTTTGTTGATGGTGCTGCTTTTCACAAGCTTTCTCTCTGAATATTTACTTTCTCCATTATGTTTCACGCCTAGTGTTCATTTTTGATACAATCTTTTTTTCTTTAATGTGCATTTCTTTCTTGCCATATAATGTTAGAAAGAGGGTATCTCAAGAGGAAAATTGAAAACAAAATGGTAGTGTATAAAATATTTAATAAGTAAAGTAATGGCAGCAGGTTATGTTCTCTTTTTCCACTGATGGTCATGCAGATAGATCCATTTTCTGTCATGTATGAAACTGCCCAGCATGAGAATCCATTAACAGAGTATACAGGCGTAGCATAAAACCCACTGGTTAAGTTGACTTGACAGATCCTCAGTAGTGTTTGATTTCTTTATCTTGTTACATAATGATTTATTTTTTTTTTTCCCTTTGAATGTCATTGAGGCCATAGAGTATTCTGGTAACTGAACCTGTGTGTGTAGTATCAGTCCTTGCTGAATGTTTTGGAAGAGTGATTGTTCAAAAAGAGAATTGATTTTACTTCATATGAGCTAGACTTCACTGTACAATGAGGCAGCATCCTATTTGATTCAAATATGTATTTATACTCAATATTGATCTTCATTACACAGTCTACTCAGGATCTTCCTGACTTTTTATATTGTGTAATTGCCTACTCTAATTAGGGTGTGATACAAGATTATGATATAATAACTTATGAACTGTTTCCAAATAACTAGATTTCCCTCTTTACAGTTTCATTATGAATTTGAGCTTTAATGGGTTTTTAATAATAAATTCCAGTTTCTGCATAATAGTTCTAGGATTTACCTCTGTGTACCAGTAAATGGTTGAGGAATTAAAATGACCGTATCAGTTTTTCTGGCTGCAGAACTGTAATTACTCTGGGCTTCTCTTCAAGTTGTAAGTAACAGCTCTAGAACTTTGCTACTGGCATATGTGCTACCTGAACTAAGATCATAAAATCATAGAATCAGAAAAGGAACCTTTTTTTTCCTCTACCTGTAGAATAGATACTGCGTAAAAACTTTGCTCGTTCATTATAATTTGAGTATTACATCAGCTCTCATTAAACTGTTTTCAGAAGTTTTGCAGTTTATGGCTGGTAAACCCAGTTCATAAAGATAGAATCATAGAATGGTTTGGGTTGGAAGGGACCTTAAAGATGGTCTAGTTCCAACCCCACTGCCACAAGCAAGGACACCTTCCACTAGACCAGATCTTTAAAGAACCAAAACAAAAAGCACTGGTGCTCTAGCAGACTTTGCGATATACAAAAATGATCTAAAATCATGGAATTCCTGACAATGTCATTCCTTAGGGGGAAATTCTGAAGTGAAATTTTTTGCTATTGTTTAGGAACATAGCAAACTGCTTGTAGGCATTTTTCACTGACAGAATGTTCCATCTTGATGTCTTGAAAATTTTTCAGTGAAGAGTGAATATTGCTTTGTTTATTACATAGACTTCAAAATTACATTACAAAGTAATTATAGTATTGTTCTTGCTAGCATAAATGATTATTAAGCAGATAAATAAAAGCCAAACCATCAGTGTTTTTACTTTTTATCTACTTCTGGAACACAATAGTGTTCTAAGTGTTGAAACTTAGAACCCTATTTATATTTGCTTACTGGTGGTAGTTGAATGGAAAGAAACGGGTACTTTGCAGTTAGCTTGTACTCACATTTATACCTTAATATGCCGTTACTTTCTGCAATTTTTCAAATATGCATAGTCTGCACATTATTAAAACTTAAGTGCAGGGTAGTATGATGTGGTGTTTTTAATGATGCTCTTACCAACTGTATCCTAGCCAGTGTCATGGAATTGAAATACAATATACCAAGTAGATAGTTGTCTCCAAAAGACTAACAAGTACTTTGTCTTTATGTATTTGCATTATCCGTTTTAGCTCACAGTGGGAGCACTTACAGCGTGATAATGAAGAACCTGGACAGCTGAAAGGTATAAGATACAGTAACTCTGTAGGGGCTTGTAGTGTGAAATATGTGCTTTTCAGTTTGACTTGGTCATTGTTACCTGAAAACACGTGAAGGAAACTATATAGATGAGGCTACCTATTAGCATTCAGTTATAGTTCAGGGTAATAATGTTTTTTGAGAAGTTGCTCTGCAAAGGACTGTTACTATTTTTTTCCCTAGCATAGATACTGGCTTTAATTTTTCCTAAGGCCCTTTGTGGGAAAAGCAGATTTCTTAGGTAGGAATGGAGGAGGAATTTCTTAAGTATTTCTTATGTTGGAATGGAGGAGGAATGGGCTGAGCCCTGATGGTCGAACCTCTGTGTGCCAACTGGCAGAATTGTCTGAGTGGGGAGGAAGGAATACTATATCCGGTGTGTTATTTACACGGGATTAACACATTCCTAAACAAAACACCTGTCCTGTGTCCCAGTTTCTTGAAAAAGAGAAATGTCAGAATCACAAGAATTCTTTCAGCTCTTTTGTTACAGGAGTATGGCTTTGTTGAGGTTATGCTTTAGATAGGCTTGAAAGTTGAATCTCAATATATCTGCCAGCCTTCGTTTACATTTTCCTGGTGGTGTCTGTTGCTCATGGTCTTTTGACCAGTTCATAGTTTGGGAACACGTTTTCCATATTATTTATCATGACAAATAATTTCTTCTTTAGATAGTAGGTAAAATTTAGCCATTTGTTTTGATACTGTGTTAAAATAGTATCAATCATCCATCTATTTCCTATATTTGGAATAGACCTTTAAAGTTAATCAAGTCCAACTGTTACTCCAGCACTGCCAAGGCCAGCACTAAACCATGTCACTATGGGCCTCATCTGCATGGCTTTTTAACACTTCCAAGGATGGTGACTCCACCGCTTCCCTGGGCAGCCTGTTCCAATGCCTGAATACCCTTTTGGTGAAGAAATTATTCCTAATATCCAATCTAAACGTCCCCTGACACAATTTTAAGCTGTTTCCTTTTGTCCTGTCACTTGTTGCTTGAGAGAAGAGACCAGCTTCTCTCTCCATCATCCTTTCAGGTAGTTGTACAGGGTAGCTTCATGCCATTCCTTGGCCCTTCACTGATTTTTTTGTCTTTGATAATGGGATTGAAAAAGCAGCCATATTCATTTAGTAACAGCAGTAGAGCAGGACAGCAGGAAAAGAAGAATGCAAACAAGTTGAATTTGAGGTTTGTGGATGTTCAGAGTGTTTTGGTGACTCATAAAATGTTTGTTTATTTTATAGGACTTTCTGCACATACACATGTGGAACTTCCTTATTACTCCAAATTTCTTCTAATAGCTGCTTACCTTGCCTCCTACAATCCTGTTAGGACAGATAAGAGGTTCTTTCTTAAGGTAATGAGATTTTTTTCTTAGTGTTGCTTAATGGATTCCTGCATACTGAATTTCCTATTTTAAAACTCTTCATTTTGAGCTCTGTTTCTATGTGTGGTTCATTTGTTGTGATCAGAAGCTTCTCTGTAGATCACATATTGTGATTGGTAATCATGTAGTCATTATTAATGTCTAATAAACCAATCTTCTTCTTCATGTCAAAACATATGTAACACTGTTACAGTGCAAGTATCTGCTTTGCTTTTGTAAGTTGGTATAGCAACAGTTTGTAAAGATTTTAGAGGAATGCCTGCAAAGTCCTTAGGTATAAGCCACAGGAGTAAGATACAAACAACAACTGCATTAGTGTTTAATGAAGTAAAATGACATAATGCATTGTTAACTTCTTTATGTAATTTTAATTGTGAAACAGAAAAATAGAAACAATTGCTTTTGCAGAAGATGTGGTTCCATTACCTGGCACATGTTGTGTTGAAATGATGGTAATCATAGAATAGCTAGGGTTGGAAAGGACCTTAAGATCATCTAGTTCCAACCTGCAGCTGTGCCTGGGATTGCTCTGACCCAGGTGTAGGACCTTGCACTTGTCTTGGTTAAACTTCATGAGGTTGGCGTCGGCCCACCTCACAAGTGTGTCCAGGTCCCTCTGGGTGACATCCCTTCCCTCCAGCGTATCAACCGAGCCACACAGCTTGGTGTCGTCGGCAAACTTGCTGTGGGCGCACTCAATTCCATTGTCCATGTCACCCACAAAGATGTTGAACAAGACAGGTCCCAACACCGATCCCTGAGGGACACCACTCGTTACTGGTCTCCAGCTGGACATTGAGCCTTTGACCACAACCCTTTGTGTGCAGCCATCCAGACATTTCTTTATCCACTGCGTGGTCCATCCATCAAATTGGTGTCTCTCCATTTTAGAGGCAAGGATGTTGTGTGGGACAGTGTCGAATGTTTTGCACAAGTCCAGGTAGATGGCGTCAACTGCTCTGCCTCTGTCCATCAGTTCCGTAGCCCCATCATAGAAAGCCACCAAATTGGTCAGGCAGGATTTCCCCTTGGTGAAACCATGTTGGCTGTCACCAACCACCTTGCTGTTTTTCGTGTGCCTTAGCAAATGTTTTAATGCATGTTTTAGGATGAATGTATTAATCCTTATTTTCAAATCATGGTATAAATTCCATTTTCTGTAAGTTCTTGACATGTACAGGTTGAATTTTTGTCTTTGGGCCATGTTGTGGTCATGCTGCAAACAAATGCTGTGGTGCCATAGTTTGTAGCCTGTGTCTTTTGTACCCAGAATCTTCATGCTCCTCAAGCTTACCTCGTTGTGTTGTTTTTGAAGTCTTAATTTGAGAAAATGTGGGCAGGAAGACAGATACAAGAAAAGTTATTAGGCAGTTACGCTTTCTATGCATTTTACTAACTTCAAGATTTTCTACATTATCACAGTATGTATTAATGTATGCATGTGTGTATAAATTTATGGTATTCATGATAGATCGGTGTGAAAATGGGAACAAGACAAATTTGTAAAAAATATGATTGTTTTCTTCCCTCTTGAGTTAAAAACAAGTAGACATATGGTTTGAGAAGTTACTGCAGTTCTAGTAATGATATCCTAGTATGTTTTTAGTTTAAATATGGGTTTCATGTTTCTGGTATGATCTTACATTGAAAGCTGAGAAGAATAGAGGATTACTTATAATAAGTGCAGATTTACAAGTTTTCCGTATGGGCAACCTTTGTTCTTCTCTCATGGCCAAAGCAATTTCTTTGTAAGAGATTTATTTGCTGAAAAAGTGATTTCGCCCAGATATTTTCGTATCAGTCTTGGAACTCAAATAGGAAAGCTCACAAGAGTCAAGTCAATGAAGCATGTTATCAAAAAGTGCCTCATCTTTCTTGTTTGTGTTCACCGAATAACCTTCTCAATTTAATTTTTTTTCCTTTCGCCTTTTTTAGTATCTCTGAAGTTAGGATCTGTTCTTGCACATGAAGCCTGCCAAACTTGTGTGCAGTAAGCATGAGCTTCTTAGGTTTTTGAAATATCTTCATGGTCCCTGCTTCAATCAGTGATATTCAGTATTTTTCCTCAAGACTTGTATAAACAGGAGAAGTTCCTGTTCTTGCTCCATGTATGATGTGATAGCAGTTAGCACTTAGTCAGGTGCTAAGGTGAATTTCAGAAACAGCTGCATCTCAAAGTCCAACAAAACCAACACTTTTGGTGGGTTCAAGGTTTTGACTCATGTGGACTGTAAAAATAGAAAATGGTTTTATCAGGTTTATAATGAGATTCAGAGTAGGTTACAGAAAAGGATCTTTTGGAGTGATTTCACTAAAGAGTGCTAGATGCAAACAAAAAATGGCCATTTAGCTGCTAATCTGCACTACTGGTGTGGGTGCTAGGCTATACTACAGCTAAAGTTACAGTTTGTGGCAGATTGGAATGCTAACAGCCTGATAAAGCAATGAAGTCATAATCGGCATTGCTGCTGTTAGTTTTGTGAAAATTCAAGAGCTTTGCAGTAGATTGAGAAAAACACAAAGCTGGTTTTGAAAGGTAATCTTTAAAACAAGCAAAAAAATAGCAAACTATACGAAGTCTTAATTTTATCATTTTAATAGGAAACAGGATTAAAAAGTAACTGAAAAGTAGCTCTGAATTTAATGTTTCTTTGTGCTTGCACAGAAATAGGGCGCCTGCTCACTTGCTTTGAAACACTTTGAAACTTAAATATGCCATATGGAGATTCCAGCATAATCCTTAAAATGTATGAATGCAGTTGTGATCCATCACTGTGTAACCTCAGGCTTGATCACTTC
Source organism: Nestor notabilis (assembly GCF_000696875.1). NCBI lineage: Eukaryota > Metazoa > Chordata > Aves > Psittaciformes > Psittacidae > Nestor > Nestor notabilis. Next base: position 78,417 of record NW_009923075.1, on the reverse strand, counting down.
CCTCTCCAAAAAGTCTGTTATCACCTAGTCTTCTTTTCAAAGGCATGATAAAAAGATTGCTTTGCTGTCTCTATGTATAGGTATGATACCTATCTCATTTCTAATATGATAGGTATTAATTGAATGAGCTAATCCTTTTTTTTTAGTCTGGCAAATTATGTAAAGGAAACTTAAAAGCCTTGTCTAATATTAAGCTTTTCAGATGTCAGTCAAGAAAAGCCACAGTTGCTGAGATCATTTTGCAGTGGCTGAGTATTGAGGTCCACAAATAATAAGTACAAGATTTTAAACATTATAATGAAAAAGAATTCTTTCTTTTGAGATATTTTTTCCCCGATTGAGATATTTTTTCCCCTGATTCATTGAGCATGCTTATAAGGTATACTTAGAGAAACAGCACTTCACAGTTTAAAGAATATTGTACTGCTCCACTAATTTTGTATCATTTATACGTCATCCTTCATGTGTCTCTTTTCGCTTATTGATTTGTAACCTTGTTATGTCATTTACTATATTTCTGTCCTTGTCTTTCTCTCACATTTTCAGTTGACATACAAGAACACTTTATTTTCTTTGCACAGTCCTTCCTTTCTTAAGGTTGCTTTAAAGCTGTGCCTTTTTAAATGATGCTCCTTCCTTCTTTCTGTTTGTCATTTAGCTCCTGCACCTTGAACTATATTTGTATGGTATTGATCGAATTCCTTTTTGTCATTCTGCCAACTTGCATACCATCCAAATTCTAAAATGGATCAGAGAAAAGGTGAAAATTCAGATGGATTGTATGCATGCGTAATTTGAAAATGAAGTGGCCATCATTTAAACTTCTCTGGAAAGAGAAAGACATGAAATCTCTGTCTTTTTTGTTAGATGATTGAGCATAAGAGGAGGACGGTGCCATGAAGTTGAATTAAAACCAAATTTTTACTGTCTCTTCTCATCAGTCCCTGATTAGATCAGAAGAAAAACACCTTATGCATGTCAGCAAGTAATACTAGTGTGTTGGTTTTTGGCTTTGCAAGAAGTATAGCAAGCATAATTTTAGGGCTTCTAGTAAGAAGAATTGCTGGTAACATCAGGCAGAAATACTTGGGGTGAAAGAAGCAGGCCTAGACTAGTGTGCTACCATATGTTGAGTATACATATTTTTTGTTGACTGTTTTGTTTCTATTTTTGCTATAGAAGGAGCATAAAATAATTTACATAGGAATTTGCTTTTCTGTTGTTTACAGCATCATGGGAAAATTAGAAAGACCAACTTTATGAAGAAACATGAAAAGGTATGTGTTTTATCTTTCTAAACTGAGCTGTGCAACAAATATTTTCGTCCTGCATTACTGCTGGTTTTGTATTTTGTTTTGCCTCATTGTTTATTGTAGAAAAGACAGAGTTGCATAAATAACAGTTATTGGTGCATTGATTTTGTGTGATGCAAATTTCTGTATGATACATACATTTGTATTGTCTTGAAATATAACCGTAGCATAAATTAATCTCCTAAATTTATGTTTTCTTGTATAACAAACTGTGCTTAATAAAGCTAGTTAAAGGACAACATACATGGAAGAGCCAGATATCAGAAGTTCTCTGAAAGATGTTAGAGTAGTAGGTAGTAGTTTTAAAAGTCAAATCACTAATTCCCAGTGATGCAGTGAGGTATAAGAGCTAAAGTTTGTGTGTGGAGGCTCAGAAACTTTGCACTTCCGTCTGTTGTTTAGGATTCCATCAGACTATTAACTAACATTTTCATGGTTATGAATAGCTAAATGTCATTGATTTCAGGGGAGCTATACCAGTTTTTACTGTTAGAGGCTTGATATGCTAGGAAAAGCAAATACCTATATGTATATTTATAACTGTAATGTAAAGAGATAAATCAAATTTTAACATTTGTAACTTGTTGACTTAATTTTAAACGAATCTGTAGAGTGAGAGCAGTGCAGACAGCACTAAATCCCTGCTGAAACAATCATTATATCCTCCTTTTCTCCATGCTAAAGGCACTGTAAATAATATGAGAAAAATTCTAATAATGATACTTACCCTAATAATTCTTTGCTTTTGAATCTGCCTATAGTCTTTTCTCTAACTTTTTGCTGCCTCTGCAGGAGGACAGAGTCCTTGGCTATCCAGAGACTTCTTTCCAAGTTTTCTTATTTCTGTACAGGCACAGTTTTTGCATGTGAAAGTGTAAGTGAGCATAGTTTTATTTCAACAGTGCAGCGTGTTGCACCACTAGGTAGATACTTACATATATGTAAGAGTTCTGAAGCCTCTAAATTCTTGTATCCTGTATACATACACATCATGTGTGTTTTGTCCCTGGCACTTGAACTCTTGAGAACTTCCAAAGCAGTTAATTATTTTCAGGAATGCTGTATTTTTGAAATACCTCCATGTCTTCATTAGTTGATAAATAATTTTCAGGAGAAAGAATAATAAAACTAGAATGTTCTTTCCTTGCATCCTCTGCAGAAAAAGTATTTTATTTTATTCCTTCTTGACAATAAATTTCCATCTTGGAAGATGATATAGGAACAACTAGGGACATGGGAACAACTAGAGATATAAAATAAATGGGAAAAGAGAGATTTGATGAAAAAATACCAAGGTCATGATCACCTTAACTGTGACCTTGTTCTCCTGTGTCATTGGTTATGTTAAATGGACTCGTATCTGATGTCGCTACTTAGTGTTCAGAAGTGCCTGCATTAACAGTAAATTGGTTTTCATTTTATTATTGTTCCTAAAGCAAACTAAATGCTGCTGACAAACTATGAAAACAGAACAGGAAGTACTAAGGAAAGAATTTAGTAAATGAGGGTAACTCAAATGCAAACAAATACAATGTAAGCAAAATTAATGGTCAGAAAGATGAGTAAGATTTCAGTTACCTTTACATTCACCCTATAACCTAAGTATTGAACTGATGTTCTGAAAACACTGTTAGACATGTTTGCGTACATGTCTAACCATGTCTCATACAGTTGTTTGTCCAACTGTAACAAGTAACTTGCATAATCAGGAAGGACTTTGAAGAATGCAAACAATCTGATTCTTGCACCTCTTTGTTGCGTTCAATATTAGTCTTACTTTGAAGAAAACTAGAACTTTGTAATTCTAGTAGATCAACTATAGTTAGCAGAAAATATCTCTAGAGTTGAGTGTTACATTAACCTCTGACTGCATGAAAGAAACAGGAGTGTGTCCTAGGGATTAATCAATAGGATGGGAACATTGTGGCATTTTGAGAGCACCTTTGCTTCCAGTTACAGAGCACTGGTTCCCTGCTCATATGTCACTTTATAGTTTACAAGTGAGGACCCTTCTCTATTGAGTATTGATGCCAGAAACTGAAACTGCTTGTAGGTCAGAGCACAGTCTGATTTTGAATGTTTTTGAGGCATGGTAGACTGCAGGTCCTAAGAGGATCTTTCAGGCCTACGTTCCTTTACTCTACTGTAATCTTTACAAATATTTGCACAGAGATGCAGTTGCCCAGATGTAAACTTGTATATTTAGATACTATGATTCTGTAGTGAGGGAGGCTGAAATATAGGGATAAAGGTTTACACATGTAGTGTTATAAATAAAATCTCATTTGCTTCAGTTGGTGTGACAGCTTGTATCAGCACCTTCCCTCAGAGAAGCTTGTTTTAAGACTGATTTACAGATCAGACTCACCTGACTCCACATGGGTGCCTGCATCTAAGCTGGTGTCTTTTTATAGACAGTGCAGAGCAAGTCAATGCAGTCATTGGAGTGGGGGGTGTGATTAGTCTCATACTCAAGCAGGCTCTGTGTTTATTCAGATGAATTGCACCATAAACCGCATTGATTAGATTTCTACTGGCTGTAGCCAGGAAACTAGTTTGGCTGTACACACCTACTTGGCAGGAAACTAACATTAGATGAAATAAATTGTTCCCTAGAAGTTTAGGTACAGCCAGGCTAAAAATCTATTTCTTGATTCTTAACTTTGTTCAGTTCAGAGGCCATGAGATTTTTATTTTTTTTAATTAGAAAAAGTAAATCTTGTGAATGAGGGGAAAAAATTGACTTTATCATTATATTAGTTGCTTTACTGCTGACAACAGCAGCATATGTTGGGTTTCTTGGCATGGCTGCCATGGAACAATGTTTTTCCAGTTTAGTGACAAGTGAGAGATCATTCTGGTGAAGCTACTTGTTCAGGAGTATGCTTTTTCAGATGTCAGTCTGTCAGGAGATCAAATGTGCTGGTGTGTTTCTTACCAGAAAAGAGTTTGTCTAGAATATCTGCTTCAACTTCATTCTAGAATTTGTTTACTGTCAGAATTCCCAGCTTACAACTGAAGATGCTTCATTTGTATAGCAGCCAGGAAGGTTTGGAAATGCTTTCTGCCTTAGTTCCTTGCAGAAGATTTGTCAAAATCTTAGTCTTTACTATGTGCTGTTTGGAGGAATTTCCAAACCATTCGTATTCTTCCAGAAATTTATTACTGTCAAAGAAATAAAACCAAAGTGCTGCTTCTAGAAGTTACACACTCTTAGAATGAACTCTTCTGGCTTTTCCAGAAGAAAGCACTTCTCTCAAATAATTTGAAAGTTCAAAACTATATTCTGTTTAAGCAGAGAGCTAATAATATTAAGAGCAAGAAACTTAGGAAGTAACTGTACGCTAAACACAACTTCAGGGATTGCTGAATGCATGCTGATTGTGCTTGCTAGTTGCTTGGAGTGCACACATTTTAATTACTGGATGTTGACTTTTTCTGTTGATCATAAAGAATATTCACAGAGCTGTTTAGAGGCAGAGGAGCAGGGGATTCTATAGTTCACAACATACACCATACCTGCATTCTGACTGAGGGTGATGTGCTGAAGTTTTGACTACATTTCCATTATTTTTCACACTTTCTTTGATAGCCAAGAGGTAACTTTGGGGACACCTCCTGGATTTGAAAAGCTAAAACATGTATTGGAGATAACTTTTTGTTTTGCTGAAGAAATGAGTGGTTGTGTTTTACTGATGGCTAATGCCAGAGAGGTGCTGGTGGTTCTTTCCCAGAAGCATTTTGAAACAAACTTTCTTTGAAAATTATTCTTAAATCTCGGCTTCTCTGCTAGTAAGAATTTTTTTGAACACTACAAAAAAAAGGAAAGTGGATGTCAAAGTAGAGAGAATGAAATACAAACTTAAAAGGATGCAAGTATTTCCCTTGTCAGAGTTTTTGACAGTCTGGGTCATAAATAAAACTCTTTAGTCCTAACCATGTTGCCTGAGTTTTAACACTACCCACTTCTGCCTTGTGAACTGCACTTCTCCTTATTGTAAAATTGTTTATTTTAAAAATATTTAACATTGAAAAATCAGGAACTCCTATTTTTGTGAATTCAATTGAATTCAGTGTTACTACATACAACCTGTAATGCCTAAAATATCCATCAGTGTCAGCTGAGATGTGAAGTTAATGTGTATGGTGCTCAAGAAGGGTAAGGGACAAAGTAGTTCTGTAAATGCGAAGCTGAGTAGATAACGCTGTGTTCTGTTAACATGTTTGTAGCTGGCCAGCAGCTCTTTATACAGCATCTCTTGCAGCAAAGGAGCTGACCTTGGGCTCAGCTAGCTGAACTCTATTTTAGCTAGCTACACTTGTGGGAGGTAGATGCACTCTGGGCCTTCATACTCAGCACTCTTTGGGTTTTGCCCCCCTCCAGTATAAGACACACATTAATAAACCAGCACAAGTTCAGCAGAGAACTGTCAAAGCGGTCAGAGGCTGGAGCACTTGCCCTGCAAGGAGAGCCCGAGGGAAGTGCAGTAGTTCAGGCTGGAGAAGGGAGGACTAAAAGCAGCCTGTCTTGTACAAGCAAGGAGATTATCAGGACTATATGGTACAGTGGTGCATGGTGGGAGAGTGAGAAGCAGTGAGTGTAAGCTGAAACAAGATGCTTTTACCGGGTATAAGTAAAACTTTTCCTTACGAGGACATCCAGGCAGTAACACTGGTTTCCCAGAGAGGTGGTGCAGTTGCTGTCCATGGAGATTTCCAAGACTGGACCGGTGAAGTCCTGAGCAACCTTGCCTGACCTCCTGCTCTGAGCAGGAGGGGTTTGACTAGAGACCTACTAAGGACCCTTGCAGCCAGAATTGTCCTACGATTGAATATATTATTAGAAACTAGAAATACAGTAACAAAGGCATTTCCTGTGTAGAACAGTAAGTTGAAGTGTTCTCATTTTAAATTTTCTGACCAAAAATGTTTTCTTTGGTTTTGGTTATGAAAATGGTAACATTTTCATTGTGGTATAATGAAGCAAAAGAGAAAATGAAAACTAAGAAGTTAAAATCAGCAAAAAATATGTATAAAAAAAAAAACCCTTCAGCAATTTTGTTGGGGAAAAAAAATGAATAGTTAATGCTTTATATTCCTGCAGAGGTGGTTGATCGATTTATTTATTTATTTAAATTGGTTTTAGAAAGTGAAATTCACAGAAGAGCTAAGGTGAGCAGGGACCTCTGGTCTAGTCCAACCCCCCTCAAGCAGGGACACCTAGTGCGGGTTGCTCAGGGCTATGCCTGGTTGGGTTTTGATCATGTTCAAAGATGGAGATTCCACAGCCTGCCTTGGACAGTAAGTTGTAGTGTTTAACTACACTGAGGGCTAAAACACTTTCTTCCTATATTTAAAGATAATTTCCTGTATTACAGTTGATGCCCATTGCCAAGTTATTATACTGATGTTCTAGACAGAAGGCTGTTTATTAGAGTAATTTAATATGGCATTTAAGATGAGGGACTCTTGTTATGACTTTGCACCTTTGTGAGAGGAAGAGAAAAGGCTTTGGCTAAAATGATTTGAAGAAAGTGGGTACATTGATACTTGAGCAGAATCTTCTTTTTTGCTTTTTCAAAATGCAAATGCTAGTAAAATATTTATCTTCAGTAAGCGAAACAAGCAAAAACATACATAAAAGTTGTTTGGTGGTTATATAGATCTGTAAAAATTTATTTTATTCTGCATGGATCTTTCTAGGTGATTGTGGATTATAGACTGACTGTAGACAATAGAATGAATCTAAACCTTTAGGTTTTTTTCACTAGCAAGAAATTCAGTGTGCTGCTAATAAGCCTGACTGTTCTTACTGTTGATAAACAGAAGAAAATGATGTGCATCTTGGGAATGCCATAAAATGTAGTCTTTTGTCCTTAATCCTTAGATTGGGCAAGATAATTTAATAGGACAAGTAAATCTATAAATCTAGTGACAGGAAATTTGGCATCAGATCCCCTGTTATAGCTCAAAAATGTTCCTATTTATTGCGTAGTTTGAACTCTTGCCATGTTAAATAGAGCTCTATATCTCGATCGATAAGTGTGTATTCATGTAAGTAGGCTGTATGAAAGACTTCTGTGAATTACAGTGCCTCCCCAGAGACCAAAAAAATGTGAGAACAACATCTTGTGGTACTCTAGGAAAGATCTATTGGACTGAAAATATCTTGCTTCTCTTGTAGACCAGCAATCACCTCCTTGGGCCAAAGCCATTTCCCCTGGACAGATTGTTAGCAATATTATATAGTATTGTGGACAACAGAGTTGCTCCAACTGCAAATATATTTTCCCAGGTGAGTGTGTACTTACTTACTTTATTTCTTTTTTGCTGCCTGGAATTTTTGAAAGGGTTTTACATTGGTTTTTGTAAGTCATCATTCTAATTAGATGTAATGAGAAAACAAGCACAGCAGTAATTTAAGGTGAAAGCTCAGAGTAATATTTATTCATAATACTAGCTATGAATTCAAGAAGAAACCTAATAGTTAACTTTTCCTGATCCTGAGCTGTGATCTGTGTTGATTAGTTCTGTGGCTTCTCGCTGAAGTCTGTTAGCCTGTTTGCATTTCAATTAAGTGTGTAAATGTTCACTGTCCTATTGCCAAAATTAGTTACCTTGTAATGCGTATTACAGAAATATAGTGGTGAAGAAGGAGCAGAGCGAGGAATAAGGTATTTGCAGGTGAAAGGTGTTTGTTGTCAGACATGTATTTTAGGGATAATGTTTTCATTTGGACCAGCTCTTGCAGAAGAGAGTCAGTGTCCCGTTTCACTAGATGGCAGCATAACTGTAGAGTTGAATGGAATTGAGTAAATCTAGAGTTTTCTCTAGAGCTTTAGGTTTGTCAAGTGTAAATACCGATTCTGTGCAATTAAAGTAAGGTTTTCTGTTGTCAATTTGATTCTTAGATTTTTCATGTCCACCTTAGAAGATCTCGATTTCTTTCCTTCTTTACAGTTGTACTTAACTTTTGCTTGTAGAAATATTTTGTACGTTTCCTTGCTAGGTCTCAAATTTAACAAAAGATTATTTGTATCTGATGTCTGCATTCCTGTAATGTTCTAGGAAACATATGCTCAGATATCTAAATAGTTTTGCTACTGCTTTTATTGTTGCTGTTCTGTGTTCCCACAAATATTTGGCAAAATTAATCTTCCAAATTTGTAAACTAACCAACCATAAAGACACATATTGTAAAATCAGCCAACAGAGAAACTAGGGAATTGTAGTGCTTTATTCAACCAGTGGTAGGTGAATATCTTCATTAATAGTGGGGAGGACCCAAGCGCTTTACAGAAGCAGTAGGCAACTTAAACCTTCATATAATATTTTCTCTGAAGCTACTTTAATTAAAGGTGATTATATGATCTGAGGCATGAGACATTATTAGACAACAGTCTCAAAAATCTAATAGAAGCATTTACTTTTTTGTAATTGGATAAGTGGTTTTTCAGCTTAGAGTCTGCCCCCAGTGAGACGTCAGTGGATTAGCTTCAGAGCTGAAGAGGCTGAAAAAATAAAATTTAGACACATTTAAGCATCCTGTACTTGTTTCTTGCCTTTCTTCAGTGATTTCATGGCATCTCAGGAATTCAGTGTGCTTTCAGAAAGAACCCTCTGTTAGTATTTCAAAGCTTCGTGAAGTTTCCTATGGGCAAATGTCGTATGAAAGGACACCAAAGGTTGTTGAAGCATGCAGTTTCTGACTAGACTTTGAGTGATTGCTGCAGCCTTGTAGCTACTTACAGCAACTTTGAGGCACAAAGAGCACAAAGACCTTGGTGTTCATAAAAATGCATAAATTTGGCCAGCTATATCTATTAACTTTTTTCTGGCTGGTGTCAGATGTAGCCTAACTGCTTTTTTTATGAACGTTTTGTTGATTCTTTAATTTACTGTACTGTGAATCAATTAATTTACTGTCAGTCAAATCTGTCAGTCAAGGTATTGGTCAGCTTTACAGGATGCTGGTTTTGTGTTTTTCTCTAGGTAATGCATTTTTGATTTAAGACACAAAGTGTTGAAGGTGAAACTCGGAATACTGAGGCAAAAGGCAGTTGTGTTATTTAGTGGTGTTAAATCTATCAACAATGATTGATCTGGGTTTAGTTCTGTAAGAAATGGAGTCATATAACTGTTATTAAAATTGAGAAAGAAGTAAGATACAGTCCAAGTAACATTCAGATTGGTTTCACGTTTGTGCTGAATCTATTGGTGATCCACCATGTAGATACTACTTGTTTTAACTGTCTCCCCGCCCCATTCATCTCATAAGATGATATGAAAAGATATGAATGTATTATGTAACAGTTTTAAAGTGTATTTTCAAAATTAGTATGCCTGCCTGTTTTATGTGCATCCAGATGAGACAACAGATGTCATCATTCCAGTGCACAGTTAAGAAGTACTGAAGATATAGTTTATGCTGTATAGTATGCAGTATAGTGTAATTCCGTCTTAGACTAAACTGCAGAATGAAAAAATTCAAATAAATGCTTCGTCCTCATTTAGAGTGTACACTAGGTGGCAGTGGTATCAAAGAATAACTGGAGTTCTTTATTTTTCTGAATATGTAAAGATTAAGCTATAAAAAGAAAAAGATTGTATTAAGCCTTAACCAGGTTAGGGCAAAGAAGTAGAAATTAAATTTGTTTTTACAAAACCAAGATTTATAAACAAATTTGTAATATTTTTAATTATAAAAACAATTTTTGCATTAAAAGTCTAATGTAACTAGCATAAAATGCAGCAGAATTTAAAATACATTTTGGAAGTAGTTCTATCTAGGCATAATATTAAATTCCATAGTTTAAGCTAACTTATATTCCACTGATTTTTACCATTAGTTATTCTGTAAATATATTTTTCAAACATTTAGGAGCTGTATCAATACATTTTACTGTTAGATATCACCAGCTTTTATTTTCTTGTTTGTGTGTACAGCATAGAAATCATTCTTGAGTTGTACAGAAGTTTAAAATGTTTTAAATCAAATATTTGGCTTATTAACTGATTCAACATTAGTTTTTATGTGCTTTTTAATTTGTAGACTGAAAGGCTGTACATGAACCAAATACTTATTAATTCTCCCCATGTGCTGTCAGAAAATAGTGTGCCTTAGCTTAAAGTTGATCAACAATGTCAGTCAAGATTCAAGAAGGACTAGCAGCTGCTTCAAGTTCTGTCATGTTGCTGATACTTCTTATTGCTTCTTGTTTCTTGTGCATAATTTCCATTCACATGAAAATTTTGGTTATTAGCTTTTCAAAAATGAAACTTTTATGCTAATAAGCAGCAAAATCTCAATTTTCTGTTTAATGCTAGGGTTTATTGAAAATCTTTCATTTTTACTGAATAGAATTTCAACCTAAAATTTGAATCTTAATCTAACTTTTGCCTTTTGATGTTAATTAGTCCTTAAAATGTTCTCATACTTTTTTCAAACACAAAGTTAATGTGTTCCTTTCAGAAGTGTGGTCTTTGCAATTGATAAGAGACTAAGTTTTTCCTGCTGTTACTTCTTGCTGTAATTGGGTTACATGAGAAAGAATGGGGCTCATTCATTTTGTGTTTTCTCACTAACCAGTACCGGGGAGTAGCACTGGGGAAAAAACCCAAACATGCAAGTTTCCGCTTCTGCAAATGAAAATTGCTTCACTTACCCCCGTAAAAGCTGAAGTTTCTCTTGGGTTTGTGCTATTTTTCCGTAAAATTTTCACCCGTCTAGTGAGGATTGATTGAGAGAAAGTAAGATTTTTTTATTATTATTTTAGACTACTGACGTAAGCACATATATGAATATAGGTCTATATTCACTTGGTAAGTTTTCAGTACTCCTTTTCCTCCAGACTATTCACTGGTTTTCTTAGTACTTCTAATTTGTCATGGCACTGGTTTTTAATACATTGTGAGTTAGTGTAACATGTCACTGAATTTGGTTGTTTGAAATTATTTGCTTGATATTTAAAGCAAGAGATAACAGAGCTTAAAGCAGTATTGATTTATGCAACTATTTCAGAGGACAAGATCTTTAAATGCTTTTCTTCGATGGACTTAGAATTTAATAATTAACAGATTGAAGATGATATTGCCACCATCAGTGGGCAGTTACATTTTGGGCTTGAGAGAACTCGCACAGTTGATGTTTTGGTTGGATATATGGTTAGGTTGAGCATGTGACTGAAGTATTTTAAAAGAATACATTTTTAATGGTGGAAAACTTGAGATGTACTTTCACACAATGCTAAAAACAGTGCGACATTGGGGTATGCAGTATGCATCCTACAACAGCAGATAAATCATAGGGTTTCCTTACCTAGGTGCAGCAGTCAATGCTTTTTCAGGCTTAGGGAACAACCAGGAGTATGATCTATGTGTCTACGTGGACCCACCATGCAGAATATGAAATGTGCATTGTGTCCAAGTGCGATCATTACAGAACAGAGGGATACAAAGAAACTTTCTAATGCCTACCACAAGTGCATTTTGCAAAAGTTCTGAGAGTCTGCTCAGTTCTGGTTTGTAGAAGAAGAGTATTTCATTTTATGTTTCCCACATTTTAGACAGAAATACAACATTAGGCTCTTTTATGAAAATGTGCCTTAGTATAGGACACGAGTGAATTTATGCACAAAACATTGTGCCAGAATTATCAGCACTGATGTAAATTAAATCAGCTCATTTTACATTGAAGGCTACAAGGGCAGTTAAATTAACATCACAAGTATTAAGCAAGTAGGTATTTTTGTTGTCATAGTTACAGTTTACATTATGGTGTACAAACCAAAATTAACCAATACTTTTTTCTCTACCAAAATGATTTTTCGATTGCTTTTTCACAACAGTTCAGTAATCCGAACCATTTTTCATTTTCTAGATATTTTATCTTGCTTCAGCTTTCTTGTGAAATACGCTTTTCATAAAGAGAATTGACTAGATCTACTTGTAGTTTTGAGCTATAATGTTATCTATATTGTGTAAAAATTGAATTCAACTCATTGCCTTGCGTACTTCTGCAGATTTTATTCCTGTTAATGCATCTCTGAATGTTTGGAAAGACATCTATGCAGAGAGGTGTGATAACTTTTCAGAATATACTAATAGCTGAAAATTACCAAATAGGTAACTAACTGATCAGTAACTTCAGTTCTGTTTGCATTTTCACTCCAGTGCCTTAGACTGTCAGATCACCTTAAAAAAGTTTGGTTTCTATTTATATTCAGCATCAGGTTTGGTTTTACTGTTATTCATTATATTCCGCTAATGTTTTCAGGTAGTTGTGTAGTTAGAATTTACTTCTGACTAGAGTGCATTTGGGAACAGATTTCTGCAAAGGCTATTTATCTCTGTGTATATAAGGCGACGTATTGGGTATCTTACACCTCAGTCTAAATTTCATTTATTAGAGATTTCTTATCTGTTTGATACTGGATCAAAGAAAAGTATCTGAATTTCCCTAGAAGTACCACAAATTCCTGAAACTAATGTAATTATAAATGTGTAAGAATTTGGAATGAAGGTTAACAAAACTAAATTTTTTCAGTCTGGCAAAGCAATGAACAGCATGGCAAATTGTTGGCCACAGAGCAAGAGCTTTTTATCTTGAGTCAGTCTGCAGATATGAGATTGAGAGTAGTGTGAGTGCCGGTATTGATATACAGTGGGTCTATTAGAAATAAGCAAAACCACTGATGTACATAGCATGCCTCCAGCTGGAGGGAGCCAGAGGAATGTAATTTCCTTCAATTAAAGAGGAAAAAAAAAAAGAAGATATGCCTTTTCATGGGGCGTAAAAATCTGAGAGGTTTCTTTTCTTTTTGTTGTGCTTTCTTGTCTGCCTAACATGGATAGATGAAGGAAAAACTAGTATTATATATGTAAACTGGAACAGTATGTGGTAATTTACTTGCAAGATTTCTTTGTCCCTGTTGTGTTAGAAACATGCTTTATATCTTGGGGGTTTTTCAGATGAGAACTTGGTACTAAAGTCACCCTTTCTTGTAAATTGCCAACTATGGTAAAATTCTGATTGCGAGATTGGAAAGATGTCTGTTTTCATTATTTACTTATTTGATGAAGGGTTTGCTTTTATTATTGCATGGCCTTTCTGGACACCAGATACCCACACCACAACTGTAGTACTAACTTTACATTAATACTCTACTAACTCTACATTAATGCATTAATTGTAGTTAAAGCATTATGTTAGATCCTCTTGATGTAGGAACTTTGACAAACAGGAATACTGTCAACAGGGTTTTTTTTTTCCAAACGGAAAACACTGTAATTGCTTCTACAAGCTCAGTTTGTGTTAATGTTTGGAAATACTAAGTTCTGCACTTGACAACTCTTGGTAGAATGAGAATTACTCATTTTTGCCAGATCGGCTGTTCCTGTATTGTTTTCCAGCTTTCCTTGCTCTTGTGGGGACTGCTCATAGGAGCATTTTATACCTGGCTTGGCTAGTGTTTAAGACAACTAGAATTCTCGCCTACCTGCTCTCTTTTCAGTGGGGAGTTTCCAGGGAAAAAGGTCTGGTTGAAAATGTGTGTTGTGCTGTGCAATTCCCTAAGAGGCAGAATGAAGATGGGTGGGAGCCATTTTAAATTTAGAGTGTGTGAAAAATACACTTGTACTGGTTATGTCATAAGTAGATTTTTTGGGGGGGTCATTAGTCTTTTTGAAAACAAGCAAAATACTGGAAAATGCTGATTCTGGTTTTTCTTCTCTGAAACCACTTTTCTTTGCTTCTTTTTTGCTGTGAAAGTTCCAAAGTGTTGTGTTTGTCTTTCTTGTGGATAACCAGGTAGAGCCAGTCCTAAAATTTTATCTGAAATAAGTTCATAGCAAATGTTAGCTACGTAAGTGCGTGGGATGGCTCTTTGATAGAATATATTTCTGTCCTCTTCTCAGATGAGGTTAGCATTCAAAACTTCATGATTGAAGTTTTATATTGTGGTTAGATTTCTTGTTTTCTGGTTGAATGTTAAAAAAAAGTTTTTAATCTCATAAATCACATTGTAAGTGATTCAGGACTTAATTACAGTATATCACGCATATTAATTTGGAGAGTGTCTTTGCTGTATACACACATTAGGCAGTACTGAGCAGCAGTATCTCAAGATTAGGTAGAGATTTCAGTAGTCGTATATGAAAATGTCAATGTGTTTGAACAATTATTTTATATGTTGTTAAAATGTTGAATTACTGAGTATTAAGTAGCGAACATTCAGAACTAAGATAATTCTTAAAGTCAGCACCTCTTGGAGTTGATTGTGTATGTAATTTTTTCTTAAATTCTATTTCTGGGACGTGAGCAAATATATTCTCATGTATATGATCATATCTCGTATAAGAAGAAGCTGAGGGAGTGGGGCCTACTCAGCATAGAGAAGAGAAGGCTCTGGGGGATCTGTTCAGTGTATGTAAGTATTGAAGGGAGGATGTCAAGAGAATGGGACCAGACTCTTCTCGGTGATGCCAGGTGATAGGACAAGAGGCAGTGGGCGTAAACTAAAACACATGAAGTTCCACTTGAACATGAGGCTAAACTTATTTACTGTGAGGGCGACTGAGCATTGGAATGATGAGAGAGGCTGTGGAGTCTCCTTCCCTGGAGATACTCAGGAGCTGTCTGGACACAATCTTGAGTAACATGCTCTAGATGACCCTGCTTGAGCAGGGAGGTTGGACTAGGTGGCCTCCGGTGGTCCCTTCCAGCCTCAACCATTCTGTGATTTTGAGATTTCCCTATCTTTATAATTTCTTGAGTTCTAGACTTAAATTACAAGAGAGAACGTCATCAGCCTCTGCTTCTACCCTATTGATTTAATCTGCAAATGATTGTTTGCATTTCACTGTCCTCCTCTTGCTTCAGAGGAAAGTACATAAAATTACACAGCTTAATCCAGTCTGGCCACAGGAGCTGTCATCCCCAGAGTGGTCATACTTAAAATTTCTTGCAGGCGGGGAGCATTTATTTTTACAAAAATGGAACTAGATGGAAAAGGTCTTACTAGCTGCTTCTTTTTTTTTCTTTTTCATGGGAACTACTAAGATTTGTGATATATCTCTCTATCCAGTCCATCAGACCATCAGAAGACTTTTGCTTCATAGCCTCCCAATGATAGGAATGATTGAAAATAAACTTTAAACTCTGGAGTTACCTCATTCTGATTACTGGTCTAAATAAGCTTCCCTTCCTCTTTTGGTACAGGTGAAGATGCATAGGCACATCTTACCACCACAGAATATTTTTTAGATTTATATAATGTCATATACAACATTCATGTATTTGTATATCCCCTGCACGCTGATTGTCCAAATGGGGTTATAATGAACCTTTTGGTCCTATGTATTCATGATTGCCCCATACCTAAAAGATGGTTTCGAATTGTTAGAACAGCATTCTTGGCAGTCAGAAACTTGCAGCTGCATTTTTTAATAACTTATATTATTACTGTTGTATTTGATCCTAATGCTTAATTCTTTTATAGGTGAATTATGCATCAGACACACTTAATTTTGCTGGATCTGTCTATTGATTAGCAAGTGCAGTAGTCTATTGATCAGTACTCTTGATTTTCAGTAGGTTTGGGAAGATGGTGATAAGAAGTAATAAATAACTCTTACTTTCTCATTTTCTGTTACTGGTCACTGGACTAATCTGGCAGAAATTCATGAGCTGAAATAGGAACTTAATGTGATGCACAGCATGGTGACATAGTTAGCACTTTAGCACTGACTATGGCAGCTTGAGAGAGCCTGCTGTTAAGCAAAAGGAAAGGCAAAAACATTACTTACTTTTAACCAAATAGCTGACTGTATGTTTTTTTTAAGCCTCAGCATGGCTGTGAATAAAAATAAAAGTATTCTTAGTTCAAGTAGTACTTTCTAATTAAAAATTGTGAAGAAACTAATGTGCTTGATTCCTTCTAGTTCTAGCTGAAGAAGAAAGAACATCTTTTAGGAAAAACTAGTTGTTTGAGCTGTTATGTTGTTTGACCTAGTTTGATCTTATTTTCATTTTTGGGGGCTATATGAGTAATACAGCTTCAGAATCTCTTGGCAGGCTTTCTTAATCAAATTCTATTCTATTTGAATTCTTTCTTTTCAGTAATTGTAGTAGAATACTGACCTTATTTCTACAAAGAGCTTCTGGTAATAGTGCCCAGCTTGGCACTTAATCTATGTCTTAGAAACCTAATGCATTTAAAAAAAAATAGTTGTGAATTGTAGAAAACCAGTTTTATTGAAGAAATTTTGGTTATGACGAAGCAAAGGCTATTGAGAGGGAGGGGGGGAGCAAGGTCTTCAGATAAAAGTGAGTTTATCAGGAAGATAAAGGAAATTCCTAAATTTGTTCTGCCTTTTATCTAGAAAAAACTAATTTAAAAACTTTCTTGCTATTTCATCTAGTTTTTTATTTCATTAGCATCTCCCTAAGAATTTCCATACTCATACAAACCGGTAAATAGCCATATGATAAGGTTTTCTAATATTGATTTACACCAAATTTGTACTCTTCAGATACAATCAAATAAAAGATATAATTTTTGATACATGTATGCAAGTTTGCTACAGAAGTGATGAAGACTTTTATATACTCTGTGAATGTGTTAGTAACTTTCACGAACAATTCCGGTGTTCCTGTGATCTTAATGTTACATATTCCTTTGTGCCCTAGGCGTGTCTTAGATTGCGTGCTGTATAACGTAGCGAATGTGTTGCATCAACCAACAGTTTCTTTAACTTCTGTTCTCTTGGTGCATTATTTGTAAACAGTATTTGAAGCTTCAAATGTTGACTTATCTATGAAGATGTGTTAGTATATAAAGGAAATAAATACGAATACAAGGAAGATGAAACAGAGTTTCTTCCCTCCTTCCAAACTCTGTCCTTTCCATCCCTTTCTATACATAATTATTTAGAAATTGGTTTCAGGCACTTAGTGGAAGGAGCATCGTTTAATACTCCAGGAACAAATTCACACTGTGTTTACATCAAGCAGTTGCAGCTGAGGCTTGTTAGTGATTGCCTCCCAGATTAAAAAAAATTCTTCACTGTGGTACATGAACTCCTATTGTTTGGAGATAAATAATCAGCTCATCCCCTCTTTAGGGAAGAACAAAGAACATAATAGTACATCTGGTTCATCTGTTAAGACAGCAAAGATTAATTAAGCAAATACTGCAGAACCTCTCTTGATAACACATATATCTAAAACTGGCCTGTGTATGATAAGTTTTTTAATCATTTTGCTTTAACTGTTTAGTGTATGCACATAATCTATTCCAGTATCACCAGCTATTCATAGAAATAAGTTAGGACACAATACTAAGATAAGGCAAATTGGAGAATTAGGGTAGAGTTCATTAGTTCTCTCGCAAATCCCTTAATTTAAGATAATATGGCTAGGATGATGTAACACTAGAAAGAAACTGTTGGGCCGCCAGGTGACGTTACTATCACTCTTCGTAAATTTTATCTGTCTCTTAAAAATAACTTGGCTGGTTTCTCTGAAAATTTGGATCACAACCTGAATGGGAGAATGAACCATCTCTGTTGAGGACTTGTACAGAACCTGGTTCAGTGATGTACAATTCAAACCTAGAACTAGCCTTTGTAGTCAAGTAGTTACATCAAGCATCCCCATTTCTTCACTTCCCTAGTGGCTAGAACTAATGTCTAGTGACACGTTTAAGACTACTCAAGGCCAATTTTACCTGCTTTGCTTTTTGTTGACATTGTCTTTTAGCATAAGTAGCTTTACTTGCTCCTTACTTTAGCAGAGTTGTAAGGACACAGATATCCTGCCAAGATCTTTATTTTGCAAGCCTTCACTTACTGAATATGTCTTTTTCTTCCCTGCACATACAGTAATGAATGTAATTGCAACTTCAGTAATAGCATGAAGACTGGTTGAAGAGTTGGCTATAGTTTATGTTCTCTTTACTGATAAGCTCCTTGGACTTGTTCTGATACAGTTCCTGTCTGCTCCCTGCCTAATGTGCACTTACATCTCCCTATCTAGGTTATATTCTCTTTAGGCAGTTACACCCCAACTGTCACTTCAATACAGATTATTCTGCTATATCACTTGTGAAATATATCTGTAGCATTGTATCTGTACCAGGGACGTCTTCCAGTTTTTGATGATGCTGGGAAGTACCAAGGCTGTGTACATGTGCAATGTTAGAGCACAAGTAGCAAAATGGTGCATTAAAGAATCTGTTGGATCACTTTGGTGAATACTTGTACTGTTTCTGCCCTGCCAGCTGCAGTCAATTCTAGCTACTGACTTTCTACTTGGCATCCCTCCTCCCCCAAAGACCCTCTGCTGCCTTCTGTGTTCATCTGATAGGGATAGTGGGGCTTACCACAGTATCTTGGACAAAAGAAGCAGCTGCATTACAGTTAATTTGAAAGAGAGGATTTCAAAATACGAAGCTTGTTGACAAAAGAATGCCTCTTGATACATGAGGAATAGTTAAGAATTGACTTAATCTCTTCTCCATCTATGGAAATCAAAACTGGAAAATAATGGGGGGAGGGAGCAGTGTGGAAAATTGATAGCAGGGTATGAGTAAATCTCACTTATGCAAAGTTTATGTTCTTAGTAAACATTGGAAATATTGCTTATTTAAAATAACGAAGAGTGTCAGAATAAGCTGAAACAAATCCTACAGCAGCTCCGACTTGGAAAAGCTTGATTCAGAAAAATATGTTTTTAGAAAAGACAGTGCTGAATATCTGAAGAAGGTGCATTAGGAGCTGCACAAGGTCTCTGTCCTTATCACCTTACGATTTAATATCTCACGTGGTGAAGGAAGGTGGATGACAGAAAAAATAATGTGATTATTTTGGATGAGATTGGTTCTGGCTGTGTATAGGTGTTTGTGCAGTAAAAGTATGTCTGAGCTAGTCAATGTGCTTTTCAGGTTAATGTAGAGAATTAGACATGCAGATAACATCATCCCATGCACCTTGATGTATACATGAGCACGTAAAGCCACTCTGTTTATGAAGAGTTTTAAAAATCTAAATTAGGTTACAATGTAGCATGTCCTAATGTTCTGATTTTGCTCCATCAACTAGACATGGAGTCAAGACAGCCTCAGATTTACAGTGCATTTATCTAAAGCTATTCTGTCCTGAAGGACTAAACGTGTTTTCTCAGTAGTTATTCTTCATACTGACCAAAAGATGTTTTCTCAGTAATTATTCTGAATTGCTTGTAAAATAAACAGAAAAATGCACCACCACATATCTCTTCTTGGATGTCATATTCCTTATCAAAATGTTTGCAGAATAGGGAAATGATTGATTTGTACACCTTCCTACTCATTCCTCCTGTGGATTAAGTTGGCCAGTTAC
>NW_009923075.1:1701-58695 GCF_000696875.1 Nestor notabilis | reverse complement strand
GGAAGAGCATGGCTGGCAAGCTGGGTTGGCCTTCCCATCTTTTTTTTTTGATGGATTGCTTTTTACTTATTCCTCAGAGCAACTGCTGATGCCCTGTCTTTTCAATGACAAGGTTTCCCTGGTAGAAACTTACTTTGCAGAATTCTGTGGTGATGATCTGCCATTTTACATCCTTGAAATTGCAGTGTGAACCATATACCTTTGAACCGTATTTCAATAACATTGTCTGCAGAACAGCTCAGTGTCTTGTGGGAAACGCTCCGAGAGTGATGTTTTTTCCATGTGAGAAAGCTAAGTACGTCAACAAAGGCTGGATCTTCCACCTTTGTTGTTTTGAAATATGAAGAGGCAAGGTGAACCTCCTAAAGTGGAATTCATAGAAGAATTACAGCAAAGTAAAAGGCCACTCAGTAACTTAAATTTCAGGAAGCATTTTAGAGGTAAAATTTGGAACTATGACTTATCTTATTCGGAGTGGATTTTGGGCATAGCTTAACTGAAATGAAAATTGAAATATTCAAAGACAGATCTAGTTCAGATGAACAGATGCTGATCTGTAAGTGTGTTTCATTCACGTGATGGAGTAACTTTAAAATCTGTATGAGGTCTTTAAAATAAAAATTGAAAAAAATTAAATCCCAGTACCAAAATTTATGTATTTAAATACTCAAATTATTGTTTTGTTTTCTAAATAAGATTTATTTCTGAATATTATTATAAATTTACGTATGTTGGCATTTTTAACAATACATGGTGTTAGGTCTCCATAGCAATTCACATAAACCATTGAAAGGTATCTTTCAGGGTGCAGGTTTTTACATACATTTTTTCCTTTCTGCTCACCTTCCATATATGCTTCTTGAAATATAATACAAATGAAAAGTGGGAAATTCATCGTGCTTTTATAAATGCATAAGAACATTCCAGTAAGAGGAGTAGAATATACAGACAGAACATGTGTATCTTCTGAAAGGTTCTGATTCAGAATTTGTTTAGTAGTGAGTTTAAAAAAACCCAGAAGGGTGGTAGCTGGAGTATTTATTAAAAGGCATAGAGAAGATGAAGACCCAAGTTGATCTAGTTTAATAATTGAAGTCTGCTGGATATGTTGTAGACCATCTGTGACCTACATAAAATGAACAAGGAGGTCTTCCATGTTCTAGATATCTAGACAAGAAATACGAAAAAGCACATCAACAGATGAACAAATCATACACATAGAAAAAAAAATTGCTATAGTTGATACGGAGAGTAAACAGATTGACTTAAGAGATTACCACACAGACATGAGAAGAAAACTGAGGATTGTTGTTACAAAATGATCTTTTCCAGCCTTTTTTATTTATCACTAGCATATGGCTTAGGAAGACTTTTTGCAACAAATATTTTGTAGCCTGGAGTGGCCTCTAATGGATGTATGACACTGATGGTGTAGAGAAAAGCTTTTTAATAATTTGTGTGACTGTAGTGCTTGTGAAAGATGCTAGACTGCCAGCCTAGAAGATTGGGAAACTGAAGTAATCTCTTCTGATTCACTGAACAGGTATAGCAGGGCCATCAATGGCATAATCCCTCTGTATGGCTTTTTGATCCTATCCTGAAAAATGTATCTTTTGTTTTTAGCTGACTGCCTCTTAGTTAATAGGGACAGAGACTTGCCATTTAACCTCATCTTGGATACTTATCTCCTACTAAGGAGCTTTTGACATAGCTAAGCTTTTTGTTTAAATTACCAATTTGTATCATAAAATGCAAGAACTACGAGTAGAAGTAGTGAAGGGGGAAGGGTAGCTAACTGGGAACACATGGTGACTGGCTGACTGGAGCTGTGGCATGGTAGGCTGGGCTGCCTTTTTCTTTCCCTCCTAGACAAAGCAAAAAGCATTGAGACCTCACTGGTTTTGATCTTCTTGTAGGCATTTCACAGTACTAGCCTGTGGAGTGCTATTTACTCCTTTAATTTAGTGTGTTCTCTATGCTGCCATGACCAGAACCAGGCCACTTCTTAATGACAGTGAGAAATGAAGAGGTACAGGTAGCAAGTTATCATGGCAGTATCTCTTTAGCAGAAAAGAAATCTACTTTTATCACTTCTATGATTAGATTAACACCTACTCAAACCCATATTTTATTCTCATCTCCCATACAAAAAAAAAAAAAAGCCAAAATGTTAATTCTGTTCATTGTCTGGAATTCACTTCAGTGAGCCAGACTGCCGTCCAGTGGGAGCAAAGCCATCTTGGTGTGGTTCACGTGAGGCTTTTGTAACTTTACATAGTGCTCAGGCATTGGGGATAGCTCGGTGTGTTGGAGTGGTCAGGATGAAAAGTAGTAATCATGATAGAAATCATCAGTATGATAGGAGATAAAAAATAATGCCTGAAGTCTTGATTTCTCTTATTTGTGAAAGTGTTTATGCAGATACTAAAAATGATAGATACAGAGAAAAAAGGTTAATTGTCTGTACTCTGAAAACCAAAGGTGTTTCAGACTGCCCAAAGTTAATGGTGCCTAAAACCTGGAGAAACAGAGCCAAACATAAAAATGAGTAATGTAAACAGTTTGAATTGATTAGGCACCTACACTTACCATATTTTTAGCCAGCTAAAACGCTCCTTTTTACTGCAGGTAATTTTTGGTTTAATTCCTGGAGTTCTTTGGCGTGAACAGAGGTGAGATTTGAGCCTGATGTTTTGGTTTTTAAAAAAAAAAAAAACAACAAAAAAACCTCCAAAAAACCCAAACCTACAAAAACCTTCACACATCAGTCAAAAGTCAGGATGAAGTGGTAAATTCAAGCTAGCATGCATAAGTGGAAATGAAGCTGTTCGGAGAAAGGCAAATAATTGGAAAGTAGTAACACTTAAAAGAAGATGTAGGCTTGAAGAGTGGCAAAAATTAAAGGCTAGAAGGGAATGACTTGTGAAGAAAGATTAAAGGAAATGAACAGATGTAATTATTACTTATAGCTATCTGTGTGCTTGGTGATGTTCAAATGAAGAGAGATGATCCCTACACTAATTTGACTAAATAGCTACCAGGGGATGAAAAAAATTCTGAAAGTATTATAGGCTTCAAGTGCCAGGAAGGGATTCATTTAGAGGAGTCCAAAGAGGTCTAAGTAGGAGTAATGAAATAAGATGAGGGGAATCTTAGCTTTGAATACCATAAAAAAAAAAACCCTTTCTACTAGAGATGTAGTGTAATAGTCTCCACTGAAGTTTTGGTGGAGTTCCCCACTGCTGGAGCTATTCAAAATGATAGTGGACAAAGCATTCAGACATAAACTAGAGGAAAGAATTCTGCCTTGGAAGGAGGAGAGTGAAAATGATGTTATGGATATTTTCCATCTCTATGATTTCAAATATAAATTAACAAAATAAGACTCGTGGTGCACTAGTGAAACATAATTTATGTAAATTTGCTTTAGAATAGGCATTAACCTTGATCCTTACTTCAATTCTGCATTAAGCCTTGCCTTTGATACAGTAATCTTAATTAAAACTGAATATTTCATGATTTAACTCCCTCTGCATCATGAGCGGAACAATACTTTTATCTGTGTTACCTATAAAAGTGCTATCCATATAAAGTATCTTGCATCAGATGGCAGGCTTGCTGAAGGTCATATTCATAGGAATAAAAGTACTGAAATGCAGGGGGTACATCTATTTAAAAATGATTAACTCTTAGTTTACAGCCAAATGTTAAAAAGCCAGTTAAATGACTCTTCTTGCATGTTGAAGTAGGAAATGTTGTACTAATAGATACTATATTCTTCTGGGGGAAAAAAAAATAAACCTGGATGAATGGGGGAAAAAAGTAAGTATTGGCAGATGTGATGAGTGTCAAGTGTGTCATCGTGTAACTGTCAATCACTGTCATCTTCATAATACTTTTAACTGAATTTGCTTAGGAAGTAAGAGAAGCTGCTCATTTTGATGTTAAATCATAACATGTTTTAAATAGGAAGAGGCAGGAATTGGAAACAAGGGACATAAAGTTTGCCAATGTATTCTTCATCCTCTCGCGGGTATGTAGTTGAAGTCACTGACACAGTGCAGGCATCTTCAGGTTGCTCACTGCTCATAAATGGAGACATTTGGAAAATGACACTTTCCACCTTATGAAAAGATTAGCAAGTATTTGTCTTAGTTATTTTGTAATACTTTAAAAAATTTTTTGATTGTAGCTTTAAATTGTTTAGTATGTAATCATAGTTGAGAACATTATGTGAAATGACACGGGCACTGATCTGATCAACTTTAAAACTGATTGATAGGCCAGAACACTTAGATCAGTGTAGGGATCAACAGTAAAAGTTCAAGGAAAGAGGATGTGCTATTAAGTGACAATACTTAAGAAATTAAAATATACCACTTAAATGGTAGAATGCCAGCAAACATTTGAGGATCCATCTCAAAAGCCATTTAAGTGGTATGCAAAGGCCATCTTTTTCTGAAATTCTCTAATTCTTTTCTGAATTTAAGGTGACAAACTTAATGCTTTGGATGAAAATGCAGCTGTGATAAATCCTGATGTCTGGACTGTATCTTTACTGAGTAGCTAACATTAGTGGTAATTTCACTTGTGTCACTGCAAATCTTTGATTATGTCAGGTAGTGGGATGACCCAGTGTTAAGTTACCAGTGTTTTTCTTTCAAATATAAGTCTAACCTCTTGGTTAAATAAGATTTGCCAGTCTTTCATCAGTACTTGAGATACTTTTTTTCATTGTCTCAGCTTTTTCTTTGTTGGATCTAAATATCAAGCTGCAGCTGTGGTAAGCTGGATATCCATAAACATAACATATATACTGCTGTCTTTACTTCCCATTCTGAGCACAAGGAATGTAGCAGTGTATATTTATTGTGGATAATGGTCATATAATTAAAATGGTAAAAGTGTATTTTTGGGCACAGCTGCCTTTCAGTCAGTTACATTACTGGATTCTCTTGCAGAGAGCCTAGGGAACAAATTTGGAAAGTTGAATACATTTATACGTTGGGGGGGGGGGATGACACCAAACCAAAAAAAGTGAACAAAAAAGCCCCCACAACCCAGAAAGTGAGTAGTTGTTCATACCTTATTACATCTCTAGTCCTGTCATTAGATCTTGATAGGAGAATTGTAACACCTGATCGCACCAAAGAAAATGAAACTCTCCTGTTTCGTAGCACCATTTCCATGCTCTGTGCCTGCATCATCTTTGGTATTCTCAAATACAGCCCTTAACAGTTACCAAGAATGTGAGAGTTACTGGTGCTGTGTAGGTCTCTAGCACCAGAGGATGTTGCCTAGCTGGTTCCAGAGAGCCCTAAGGGTTAAATGCAGTGAAGCTTTTCCCCAGCTTTCTGGGAACCTGGCAGTGGCTTTCTTTCAGTTGCTTTGTAATGAGAGGAACAATACCTGAATTCAGCCTTGGGTTGTGTTGGAGAGGGGGAAGGATTCAGGTTATAGTGTCAGGGGCAGCAGTTGCACTCAGGCAGTACCAGCAAGTGCTTCACCCTGTGGCTGAAAAAAGTGGAATGTTAACAAGGCAAGTCTCAGATAAGACCATATGTATGTAGGGTTTTGTTGTTTTTTAATCCATTTCTCTCTGCTTGTGGTTTTCTTTTTAGTTAAATTAATCATGCTGTTTTGAATAGGCTGCATTCTGCTAGTGGGAACTGTAGCTTGGGCTCTGGCCGGTGATGAGCCAGCCTAAAAGCAGGGAGATGCATTTTTTTTGTGTGTTCAGAAGAGCGAGAGTCTTGTCACTTGAAGAAAAAAAGCATTTAGAGACTAAAAGCTAAGCTCTGCACCGCGGTAACAATGATGACTATCCCCTGAAAAAATCTTACAGTGAGGTATGATTTCATTAACTGGCTGAATGGAAAATACATTTCTGAATTAATAACTAACAGTTTATTTGTGAAGCAGACAATCCTGCAAGCATTAATAGCTACTGACTGTACCTCATCCTTGATTTCTCCAACAGACTACTACTATAAAAGACAGCCAGGAAGTTTTGGTCAGAGGAGGCTGCATGGGAATCTCATGCTTGTTTCAATTTTCTAGATCTTCTTTCTTTTAAAGAGGGATTTGGGTTATATCTTAAAAATAAAAGAAACAAACAAAAAAACAACCCCATCACCACCAAAACCCACTAAAAGACAAACTTGAAGTAAAGGATAAACGTGTCAGTGTTTTGTTTAGTTACTGAGTTGCTGTACATTCCTCTACATCCAAACATTGTTTTGTCTGGAGCATAAGTGGTTGTGGATAACTGATAAGGCTGCCTTGCCCAAGTACTTAATATGTCTGAATGTGATGATCTTCAGCACATACCTTATATTCCCAGTATCTGCTATTCAAAGAGCTTCTTCATTTCTTGAGTATTTTCTACCTTGATTTTTCTAAGGAAACAGACTCGGTTGTGTATCTGTCGGTTCTTTCACCCTGTTTATATCTTTCACACCTCCTTTTAGTTTGTCTTATTCTGGCTGGAATTGACAGAAAGGCACAAGTCTGAAAGATAGTCAGTCTTATAAATATGATGAGCATAGTTGTCTACCTTCATACCTTCTGTTCAGGAGACACTTTAGCACATGCACAGGTTGGGGTTTTTTGTTTGACCTGGTGCTGGCCATTTAGCAAAGACCTAACCAAGACCCAGGTGCAGGGTGTGGAGAATCTTCTGCTGAGGAGTTGGGGGAGAGCGGGAGGAGCAGAAGGTGTGTGGAGTGTAAAGGGTTGTCATGAGCAACTGGAAGGAGTTGCTGCTCTACTCATCATATCTGAAGGGAGGATGCAATGAGGACAGAGCCAGGCTCTTCTCAGTGGTGCCTAGGGGCAGGACCAGAGGCAATGGGCAGACATTGAAATGCAGGAGGTGCCATTTGAACATCAAGAAACAGCTTTTCATTGTGAGAGTGACCAAGCACTGGCACAGGTTGCCTAGGGAAGTTGTAGTCTCCATCCTTGAAGATATTCAAAAGCTGTCTGGACATGGTCCTGGCCTGTGTCATCTAGGTGGCCCTGCTTGAGCCAGGGGGGTTGGACCAAGACACCTCCAGAGGTCCCTGCCAACCTCAGCCATTCTGTGATTCTCAGTTGTGAGGGGGATAGAAGTGTAGAAGTAGCTGAGGTTGTAAGAGTCATAGGTAGAGGAGTGTTGGACGTTTTGTATTCGGAAAGGTTTATAGATAAAAGTCTTCACAAAACAATTTCTTATTTAAGTCTATTTATATATTAAACATTTTATCACTTATGTTTAGTCATGTTAAGCGTTTTTAGTATACTGAAGTTCTCTACCTCAGAATTTACAGCTTTTGTGTAAAGCAAAATTCAAAGGTGGCTTTCTGGAGAGCTGCTGTCCAGAGAGGCTGCTATTTCACATATTGAACCCAATTGACGATGTATGTTTTTTTGTAACATGCTAATACATTTATAAACTTGTTTTAAGTCAGATTATAAGGCTTTCAAAACATACCACTGCAGAAAAATGTTGCTTTATAGTTACATGGCAATGTTTTTACTTCCAAAATGTAGCTAAAATTACATTCTAAAAATACTCCTAAAATTACAACTAAAATGCCCTTAGTTTTCTATGAAGTAACTGCTTTATCATCCATTTCAGGCAAAAAATGTGGTTATTGTTTCTCTTTTTGAGGATACGGTATTTGAATGGTCATGATTAATTTGAAATATAACAAGCTTTAAATAAAACTCATCAACTAGCATGTGGGCTAAGCCTTCCTGAGATCAACCAGCCAAGCCTTTCATACACAGGACAAATAAACGGGAGCATGATGGCTTTTGTTGAGTGAATTTATCCTGTTTAGTTGCTTGTTAAATACTTTATATGCCCAGCTAAATTCCCAAATGATCACTAACTTTCTCTTCTTTCAAAGAAAAAAGTTTTCACTGACTCTGTGTGAATTACGCTTGAACTGGAGAAATTTTTTATGTCCATACAAAAAGTATTGTCGCATGCAAACCGTGAATTATTGTAAAATGGGACATTATTTATATCTCTTCTACAGTTACAACACTCTTGGGATTTAACTGTTCAACTGCTGTATAGGAACCATGCATCTCTAGTGGGTTTGGGTTTTATGTGTGTTAAAATGGAAAGCAGCTAGTTGATATATTATGAAGTGAAATCCTGATATTGGTTGTTGAGAGCTTTGGAGGAGGAGAGAAGGCAGCTGAAAGTAGCCTTTTTTTATATGGAATTGTAATTTTTACTGGTTCAACTACTTAAATTTTTATTTTCTGTAAGAGCCTCATATTTAGTAGTATACGTGTGTTTGTATTTATAAAGGACATACCATTACATTTCATATTTCAGAAAGAATTTTGTATCAAGATAAGTTGTATTTGGGTTGTTTGGAGGGTTCCAGCTTCATGAAGACAGCTTGTGGAATTAAGTTTTTGCACAGCCTGTGTTGTGTGTGTGAATGTGTATACATGTAAGTTGTTCGTAGTAACTGAAGAAATCTACCAAGAAATAGCCAAGATTAGCTGCATTTGTTGCTGAAGTTGGGTGAGAATAGTTTTGTTTCTACTCTTCAAGTTGTTTAGGATTATAAATAGATTTAAAAAAGAAGTGAGGAAGGTGTGTGGCAAATGAGATCATCTTTTTAAACAGCAGTTCAAGTCACTTCTTTAAAGTGACTTTTTAAAAACATGAATTTTATACATCCCAAACATATTGTTCAGGCTGTCCTCTAACTGTGAGCACAAGATTAATTTCATTCCTTAATATTTTATATCAGACAGGCAGATCCACTGCAAATGAAGTAAAAAAGATCAAAACTGGAAGTAAAATAAGAATAATTTATCCAGCTAATGTGTACGTGTGATTAGCTTTATCTCATAGACTGCAGGATAATACTGTTACTTTTTGTAAAACAGTTTTGTGGAAATCATTGCCTGCTTTGCTAGGAATGTGATTTTCCAGACAGAGTCACATAAATGTTTGTTGAATCTGTAAGTATCTACCTGCTATTTTATTTTGCTTTGAGAAAACTGAGTTTTGTAAAATACATATTCACGACTTGAAAAACCTCCCCCACTGATCCAAAATGTCAAAGCTAAGCACAGGGATTTAGCCATACAACTTCTATTGAAATTAATTGGATTTGTATGGCTAAATCCATGCAGTTCTTCTGAAAATATTATGGTCTCTTGCATATAAAATACAACAATATGTTCACAAACATACTCTCACAAAGACTATTTGGACAGAACAGTAAAACCAGGTTTAATTTATGTTTACAGATGAATAACTTTTGGTTTACTATAAATGTAAGGGTTCCTGTTTAAGTATACTGAGTGAATACTAAGCATGGGCTGTGCTTGCCTTAGGGCTTCATTTTTTTTAAATGCGTGAAGCATTTACATAGGAGTCTTCTGTACTTAACTCAGGAGGGGGAAGAGCATTTCTGATTCATTAATCCCTTTTTCTTTTAGTAAGTAACTAGGTCCTTCACATCATGCACTTGAGAAGTGTAAAATATACAAAGAAGTGGGAGGGACAAGCAAAATGATGCCTGGCTTGCTATAAGGTATAAATTCAAAATCTATTTCTCTTTGCAAGAAGAAAAATAGCAAGGGGGAAAAAGGGCAGCACTAAATTTACTGCATGTGCTTGCATGATATGCAGGTTTGGGATAATTATTTTCTCTCCTGTTCAATAGTGAGTTGTTACCATGGTAGCATTCATATTGCACAATTTCTCTGTTATAAAATAAATTGAGAACAGTTTCAGATACAGAAGAGTCTTTGTATGAACGTTTGTTCTGTTCTTTTCTCTGTTTTGTTTTGTTTTTTTCTTCTAGTGCAAAATTGTGTCATAGAAATGAGGTTAGGGTCTTAAAATTATTCTTGAGATGCTGAAGTCTCGGCACGCTTTCCAGGTAAAATCAGTTAAGTACTAACACTATGTAGTGCTTCTTCAGGACAAGATGTGAAAGGACAGACATAGCTTTGGGAATTTAGTTTTGAACACTGGTTCAGTTGGGGAGTATCTGCACTACTGCTTTCCACAATGTTAGTTCTAGCAATAAAATGGAATACAGACATGAAGTGAGTCCAGGCTGCCTGGTACCTCATAGGAATTGTCTGGATGCCCAGATCCAATAACTAGCTCCTGGAAGTCATCACCTTGCCTGTGTTCTGTTTCAAATGTGATGTCTTGGACAAGCTGTATTGACAACTTGTTGAAAAGCAGGTCTGGGTCTTCAGTGTGAGAGAGGGAAAGGCCCCCAGGGTAAGTGTTTTCCACCAGAGCATACCCTAGACAACATTTTGGTCTCTGCTGCTTGAGCTTCTCTTACTGAGGAATAGCAGACTGATAACACTTCCTGATCAGTTGGTTCTTTGATACCATGTTTTAAACATTTGTTGACTTAAATGCAGATTCTGCTATGGACATTTTTAAATATGCTTGAGCAATACTTCTGTTTCTGCTTACTGAAGAGATTCCAGAAGATAGGCATGGGAGCTGCTTACCCATTGTGTAAAGCTTATGTGAAAGTAAGAGCGTTCAGGATATAGGACAGATGTTTGGAATGACATGTTTTTCATCAGGCCCTACTGGTGTCTTTTGCCAAATCACAACTGATTCCTCCATTTCTTCAGTTTTGTTTTTGTCCTTTGTTTTTTCACTTCAGTAGGCAATAGACCTATTAGTAGGAGAGTGACTGTCCTTCATCCATGAGATCAAATGGTTTCATGGGCTGCTTGATTCTTTTTTGCACCTTTCCATTGATCTCTTGTATGAATTTCTCAGAGTATGGTGATGAATATTGTACTGGGGGGACGAGGGGGGGGATTAAACCTTTTTATGGTGATTTTATTTTAATATTCCAGATTTATGGTTACTAAATATTACAGAAATATTTAAATATTACAGAAATATCTTGACACAATGGTTATTCAAAAAATACAGTGGCTATCTCAAACATCACCTGCAAAAATGGAGACCTGAGAAATAGTTTCTTGTATGTCACTAAAATAGGGCAACTTTGTGTAGGTTCTTTTATGCTTTTAATCCATTCCTGAATTACATGGAAATTGTCTTGTGTAGCACATTAGTATTTTAGAGTATGTTGCTCCAAAAATAATATGTGTTGATGTAGGAGCCATATAGTCAATGTTTACTAACTACACAAATTTTAACTCTGTGTACATAGCAAGATTCTCTGGGGAACCTACAAAGGGGTTGTGTCTTTCCATGTTTTTGTCCATCTAGATGGTATTATTTTTGAATGCTGTGAAGAAGCACTAATTGGCTGCATACAGTTACTAAGCAATGCTTCCCTTTTGCAGGTATTTAAATAGAAATCATAGGTAGTCACTGCTCCAAAGAGCAGAACAACCCTTGTGGATTTCTTAAAGTGAAATAGTATTTGATACAAAACTTTTCTCTCATTCCAACCTGTTTCATTCCCACATGTCATTTGGCTACAGATACAGTGCAGTTAAATTCATTGACCAGCGTCACTGATGGGTGTGCTAGCATGCTGGTTCACCAGTTCATTGGTTGCCTTGATTGGCTGCCAACTTCTTTACCCAATGTGTATGCTTGCCAAACGTGTGTCAGAAACTGACTTTTTTTCCTAGGTTAGAAAAGCTAAGTGATACGTGGTATAACCAGCAAAATTTCACAGTTGTATTAAAGGGTGATGGAAACTGCATGAAAAAGTGTTGTGTTTGAAGAATACAAAGTTTTTTCCTTTCCAGTTTGTTGTGACAAATGATGTTTCATGCTGACAGTTGATATTACATGCTCTTTGTCTGATAAAACCAAGAATAACTGAGTAAAAGGTGGAAAACTAGTATTTATGACCGCTTTGCAGGATCATCTATGCCAGATGTATAAAGATATTTATAGATATCTTTTGAAATTGGATCTAATGTATTTAATGGGTCATTGAATTTAAACATCTAATATTTCGTGACTTATCAGTTCATGGATGACTGAAAACTTGACTTCCTTTAGAAAGACTAACAAAAATGGATGTTATGAATTTATAACCCAAATTGTAGCATACCAAGACTTATAGATTTTTTTAAAAGAAAAAACCCAAAATTTCTTGCTGTGGGTTACAACCATCAGCTTTGTGCTGTTATGGTAGGGTTTGTTTCACTGTTTTTCAAGCAACTAGAGGGTTTGATTTGCCTTCCTGAGTAACAGTCTTTGTCCTGGTCTTTCTCTTGCTTCTGACAGGACCAAAATGCCATAGATTTACTGATTGAGAACAGAATATTCTTCTTGAGGGAGGGGAGGGAGGGAGGGGAGATTCCAGATGTGCCCATTTCCCGGTACTGAGAAGAGTGACTCTGCACAGAGTCCTCTCTTCCCTTGTGCTGCGTGGTGACAGTCGGTCAACCTGGAACTAGAACATACATTCATCCTTGCTGTTTTGTCTGCGACAAAAGATACAGGAAGATGTTAAACGTAAATGTCCTTATTTTGTTAGGGAAGATTTTGCACAGAAGTGTAACCATTCCTCTCAATTGCTGTTGTAGCCATTGTTTTGTCAAGGATTGAACATCATGTATGAAATCAAATTCTGTCTTAAAAATCTGATTTATTTTCATATATATCCCCTATTTGATGGCAGTGTCTCAATAATGTATACGCTGCTCTTCCTGAGAGCTAGGCAGTATTGTTGTTTCTAATTTCTTGGTGTTTATGTGTAGCCTCATAATGAATTTCTCCTCTGATTTGTGATCTTAATGCACCTAATCAACACTTCAACAATCTTTTTAGTTCTTTGTAGTTTGACAATAGAACAACATGAAATGTCGTATTTCAACAGTTCAGATCTGTATGTGTGTATAATTTTATTCCTAATTATTGAAGTCCCTGAAACTAAGATTACCAGGAGCCAGTTGTGTATGTTAGTCTTTCCTAAGCATCCTTTGTGAGTTCTGTATTGGGCCAGGAGGGATCTTTGTTTTGTCCCACTATGATGTACTTATGTACTTTAGTGATTGATACAAGTTGTTTCTATTTATATTATTTTTGTTACTATTTATTCCTTTTATGGAACCACTACAATGTGCAGAGTTTTATGTAGTCACAAGGAATATGGTGTTGATTGCAGTCTTCTGCAGCGCTTCTCGTGAGTAGCTGGGGTGCGGCATGGTACTGTGCAGAGTCTGTAAAGATTTGGTTTAGTTACCTCATGATACAAAATAAATGTATCTTTAATTTGTCATTTTTCAGAGTAGACTCCCACTTCAGACTACAGTGTATTTTACTATTTGTCTAGCCTTGTGGTAAAAATGTCTGACTTTTATATTTGGGTCTAATATTCCCTGGAGTTTTTGTTTTAATTAGAAATTCTTAATAGCTTGTTTCTTTATGCCATATTTGCATCAATATTCTTTTAGCACTTAATTATCATAGTCACCCAAAAATAGACTGCAGCTAAGACATGTTGAAAATCTTTTTCCTTCTTGGAGGAAGCAAGGTAGTTTAGTCTTAGAAAATACTTCCAATCATTGATTCATGATTATGAAAAATCTCCTTTAATTTCAGGATTTCTGCTTATGGTAGTGATTTTAGTCCTTAGGACAGGTTAGAAATCCTAATTGCTTTGATTATTTTTGAATACAAAATAATATTTGCAAACAAAACTGCATATGGCAGTAGAAGGGTAGCAGCTGTGTACACAGTTCTGTATTTTACTCAGCATTAAAAATTATGGGGCCTTCTGTAAATATATTAAGTCCCATCAGTATCACAGATACTTGGCAATATTCTTAAGGTTACCTTTTTCTGTTTGTGTTAGAACTTGTCTTGCGGTATCTAGAAATGTTGCCATTGTGGAACAGAAGTGTTCTAAATGAAGGCCAAAAAACCCCAGGTGGATGTTTCCTAGATTTGGGGATTTACAGTTATATACTTGGGCAGTTGCAAAAAGGTTTGCTTCTGGAAAAAAAATCTTTGTGTCCCTTCCTCATCTTCTAAACAGCGCTTGGAACCTGAGACCTCTGATGCAGAAATGAATCAGGGGGTGGCAGAAGGATACTTCTGTTGGCTAGCTGTTGTCTCTGCCTTGAAAAATAGCCAGCCTTTGTCTGGTGTCTACTTTCTGAAGCTACCTGACTTTAAGTAATCAAATTAACTGTAAACATCATTCCCCAAGTGTCTCTTTGACCATCTGTTACCTTCTTTGGTTGCTCTGATTTTGAAGTATGAAGGTGAGTACTTTTGAATTATGTATCTGTAACTCCTGTCCGTTGTCCACCTACTTAAGAGTGCCTTTCCCACCTTGTTGTGGAATAAATTAGATGCACACACCTCCAACAGATTGCAGGTACACTGAAGCCTTGTTCTTGCATGTTTTGGAGGATTAAAATAAACTCCCCTGTGATCAGTTCCAGGGGTCTTAAAAAATTTCTGGAGATTTCCAAATGTAACCTCAGGTACAGAAAACAGTTTGGTCCTCTCAGAAAAATACCATGTTAAGCAAATTTCTAGGATGCCTTTCAGGGCATTATGAAATACTTTTTGATCCTCAAAGTGGGGGAGCTGGCTCAGAAATACTGATTTATCCATGCATCACTCTGCAGAGGTTTCTGGACTTTGGGGTTTTTTTTAATTGATGAAGACAATGAGGCAAAGATTGTTGTGAAATGCCTTTTTATTTCTTATTTTTCTCCATAGGCAACTTGATCAATGCTAAAGTAAATGTACTAAAAGAAAAATTGAGCTTTTTTTCTAATTTCGATATTGAATAAAAATAAAGAAGAGAAAGAAAATTCGTTAATACTTTGAAAGTTCCTTTAATAATAGTTACAAAATGAATAAATTACTGACCTGCTTTTAAGAAGTGATGATGCTCTAACAGTGAGTGGGCAGGGCTAATCTGTGCAAATGCTTTTGAGAAATCAAGAAGTTTTCCAGAAGACAGTGGGGGAAGCTGGATTTTCATCATCTTTTCTTCCCCCATCCCCCATTTTTTTTTGTTTAAGACTGCAGAGCATGGAGAGAATACAATAATGAATAGTGAGCGAGCCCTTGCAGAGACCCAAGAGAAGGTTAAAGTAGAACACAAAGTGGAAAGATGTAGGAGTGAATGCATTGTAACAGCCACATTGAATCAGACCAAAAGTGGGCTTACCCACTGTTTTACTTCTTATAAAGCAGTAAAAGTATCTGACTACTTCTCATTAATATCAGACATGCAGAAAAAAATAAGACTGGCAAGCAGAAAATGAGTTTGGTTTGGTATATGTTACAGCTGCTTATTACCTGTGACTTAAATGCTTGCCATGGAGTTAAGTTCTTTGCATTTAGAATCATAGAATCATAGAATAGTTAGGGTTGGAAAGGACCTTAAGATCATCTAGTTCCAACCCCCCTGCCATGAGCAGGGACAAATTTAGTAACCTGCGGTTGTATTTCCTTCTATGAATGTGTCCAGTTGCTTTCTTAACTCCATAAAACCCTCTACCACCACACTGAGTTTTCAGTGGCAAACTGTGTCACAGATTAAACACGAATTTGGATGAAGAAACACCTCCTTCTGGGTTTCTTGTTTGCTTTTTAAAATTACCTTTTTAGTTTCCTGGATGTTGTTTCAGTGTCCCCATCTGAAACAACAACTATGGTGTTTTTCTGAAAATAGTGGCTTTGGGAACAGAAGGTGTAAGGAGTAGAGATAATGAGAAAGTAGAGAGGAGAGATGAAAGAATGTGGTGCTGATGAGTCAAGATTTACAGCTAGTCGGAGCTGCTGAACAAAAAACCCCTAGTAGAGAAACCACTAATTGAAGAAGGGGGATTCCAATTTTAGGCTATAAACTCTAGATCCAGGTGAGAAAGTGTCTCCTTGAAGGAAGAAAATATGTTTGCTTCACTTGAGATTGAAGAGCCACAGGGAAGCCAATTGCAGAAGAACGTGCTAGAAAAAAGGCAGTTTTTCATAAGCAGAAAGGTGTTCTGTGGTCTGAAAGACAGGAGAGGTTGGGGTGGTGCAGAAAGGAGGGAGGGGAAAAGGAGAAAAGCAAAAGATGCACATTTATCCCTTAAACAAGTCTAGGAAATTGGCAACACTTTTTGTCGAATATTATTTAGTGTAAATGGAACACAAAAAGTAAGACTGAGTGGAATAAGAAGTGGTGAACACTGATTATATAGTGGGGAAAATACTGTATGGGAATGATTACTGACCTCTGTAGTAGAAACCAAAAGAATTTTGTAGTGTAAAATTCAATGGTGTATGCTTTGGGCTTAGTAAACTTTTCTGCTATGAAGATAGGCAGGACATATTCTGAAGGTGGTATAATACAAACTGAGTGCATTTAACAGCATGAAATTGAAGGTTATATACTTGAGGGTAAGTAAACATTTCTTCTTATAACAAGTCTTGAATAAAATTACTTAGGAAAATGAAGCAGTTTTCCTATCTGTGTATCAGTAAGATTCTGGACAAGTCTTCTGTGGGAGTCGTTGTGTTGGAGGAAAAAAACTTCTTGCTTTTACAATAAAATTTAGTGCATTCATGAAAACGATGGCATAACACGATGGCTTCAGTGACATGGGCTGATCTCAATCCAGTAAATTCTGTATTATAGTCAAGACTGAAAGCAGGCATATTGCATGGGAATTCTCAGGAGAAAATGTGATACAAATCTCCTCTGCCAGGCTGTCAAGAGTGCTTCCTAGTAACAGCTAAACATCCCTCACATCGTGATAGAACAAACATTTTTAAATGCTTAACTGGGTATAAAAATAAAAGAAAAGCTGTTAGCCTAGGCTACATCTTTTCTTCTAAAGGTAGCAGAAATAGTCAGTTTATTTCCTTTCCCACACACTCCCTGCCCTGTACTAATTAAACATTTAGTGAATGTGATGTTGTCACATCTGGAATTTGTCAACACATTCATGTCTTGGAAGTTTGTTCAAGTTAATAATTAGTGTTAAGTTCTGTTTGACCCAGTCTGATGAAGTCTCCTGGTAAAGCTCTGTCGACCCACTGATGAGATACACAGAAATTACTTAAAAATTGTGAAGTGTGGTGTATACTACCACAGATAAACAACATGCAAGGTCCCGGAGAGTCAACACAAAATAATGAAGGAATATTTATGTGAAAGAAATGCAAAAGAAAAATAACTAATGGGACAACAAAAGATACCAAATGCAAACATTCATAGAAGAAAAAGGTTTGCAGAGCAGACTGGGTCACTGTCTGCCGTGCACTGTAGCATCCTATACAGCCACCAGTGTACGTCTTGCCAAAGTGAAGGGGCATTGAGTGTGTCTGTGGAACAGCACCGAGGCTGTGGCAGGGGTACCCGTATCTGTTGATGTCAAAAAAATACTTGGATTAATTTAAGCTCAGAAAAAAGGTAAGATATCTACCATGTAGTAATGAATGCTTTAACTATGTGCTTTCAGGTCATAAGTGATTTGGAGAGGTGTCCTTTCTATTGCAATTTTCTCATGTATTAAAAGTCTTGCACAAAACCTAATTCAGAATGAAAACCTGATTGTTAAAATCTAAGTGTTCAGAAAAGTGTTGATTTACTTTTAATTTTTATAAAACCAGGTTTGATTAATTGATGGCTTAAATATTAGATTGTAATGTTCTATTGTTACCTTTCTGTATGAGCTTTTTTAACAAGCCTGACAAACTGAGCATACTCCAGCTGTAATTTTGATTGAAATAATTTTGAGCAGATTTTTTTACGCTCACATGATTTGCAGTAGGGTCATTGAATTTAACTCCAGGAGACTATTGCAGCAGTCATTTTGACTGAAATGTGTTTCTAAATGGCATCTGCTTTTCAAACTGTCTTGTTGCATAGCAGTGGTTTTAGCATGTGTGTGAATGTAGCTCTTGGCAGTGGTGGGTTTCAAAGAATTGCAGCAAGCTGCATGTTTGCTTTGATAGCCAAGTGATGATGGTGCTGCAAAGCATTGGAGTACACAGACATTTTAATATGACTGTGAAAGAACATAGTACCCTTGTCTGATGGTACAGAATAAGGAAAGTTCTTAATTTCTTGGTAGGTTTGAGGTTCAGGATCAAAAAGCAGTGGGTGAAAGTAAGGCAGACTGAAGAGTTATAATTAACATTGCATCTTGGGCAAGATAATTGAAGATTATAGACTGTGGAGATGAAAAATACCTTGTGGCGCTTCTAGTATGTCTCTACCAGTTTTAAATTGATCCTGCTAGCATCTTTCATTAATATTTTTCTAGTCTGGTTTAAAATGTACCACTTGGTGAGATTTCAATCACATCTCTGAGGAAACAGCTTTTTTTTTTCCCCCTTCTTTTTTCCCCTCTCCTAATAGTCAGCATCATTTTCTCTGTTTAGTTTCATCCTATGGGTTTGAGATGTGCCACATAGTTTGTCCAGACTCTTTCCTGTGACAGTCATTGCTTACCCAAACTAACCATCTGTTACCCTGTATCTCGGGTCCTAATTCTGCTTACGTTGTGTACCTCCATGGATGTTTTCTGGCTTCTCATGGTGTCCTTGGGAAGAGCCTGGCCTTTCTCAGCAGACAGCCCTCACTTCTGGTATCCTTCTTGCTTCCACACAGCCGTGTGCTGACAAAGCCGGTCTTTGTGTCTGCTCAGGGAATGATGCAAGGCCCATCTGTTAGTCCAGGCTGTGAAGAAAAAAGCAGCCTTTAAGGATGGCTTGTGGGTTGCTTGTTTTTTCCAGAGGTTTCAGTGTCCATATTTGATCAGTGTATCTCCAGAAGGAGCCTGAGTGGTCATTATCTCCTAGCAGCAACTCTCTGCCGTGCTTTTATTCTCACCTTTCATCCAAGCTTTCAGCAGCAGGTTTCTCACACAAATATATTTCAAAAAAGTTCAGTCGTGGCTTATTTTTGATCATAGCAGTGACAACACCTTCACTTCTTTCAGATCTTTAACTTATCTTCACATTTTCTTGTTTTTCCTGTAAAAAATTCCATGTACTTATTAACTTTTGCTATTATGAAATCATTATCAGATCTAACTTTATGAATAGCTTTAGAATATTTCTTCCAGCTGTAATCTTTTGTTCAGAATATTCTCGCTAAATATTCTTTCTTATGTCACCCACACAGTTTTTCTGGCTTGTTTCTAGTCTGTTCTTGCCAGATGTTTTTTTTCCCAAGCTTTTATGATAATGAAATGAAGCCACTGTACTCAGGGTATTAAAAAAAAAAAAAAAAAGAAAGAAAAAAGTGCTTTGAAAAGTTGTTGGGTGTTTTTGGTAAGTTGTGGGGTTTTTTTAATTAAGTGCAATTAGTTTGACATCCTAATCATAATTTTCCCAGCTGTATTTCAAACTTCTGATGTATCTTCATTTAAGAACAAATTGTCTCTAAAGTTGAACTTTTGAAGTAGTAGCGTTTTGCAGTGATTAGTTAGATTAAGTTAATAGGTGGCGGTTGGACTTTAAGAGTTAAAAGAATATGAGAATTGGTGATTTTTAAAATTTTGCTGCAAATACGCTGTCTTAAACCCAGTTCATTCCACTGTATCCTGCTTTAGCAGGTGAATGCCCTTAGGAAGCACAGAGACTATATAGATGCAATTTTTAGTTTAGGTTAGGTATTAGGAAAAAATTCTTCACTATGAGGCACTGTCACAGGGTGCCCAGAGAAGCTGTGGCTGCCCCATCCCTGGCAGTGTTCAAGGCCAGGTTGGATGGTGCTTGGAGCAACCTGCTCTAGCGGAAGGTGTCGCTGTCCATGGCAGGGAGTTGGAACTGGATGAGCTTTAAGGTCCCTTCCAACCCAGATCATTCTGTGATTCTATGATTTTTATGCAAAATAGCTACCCCTTCAGCATGCAGGCTTCTGGGTTTGTCCTTTGGAGATCTCTCTCTTTCTCCATGTCCAGGGTAGGCATCTCTAACTAGGCTTTGAATTCTGTCCCAAAGACTCACAAGTTAGGTATTCTAGCTCCTAACATTTGGCTATCTGTAAGGGAGCTGGTCCCTGTGCAATCCTCATAGATATATGTTCTTTTGCTTTGTCTCTACTGAGCATACTTGGAGAGAAAATTGTTTATTACTTCCATGAGTTGAATATGCCAGTTTTCTCTACATCAGTCAGTTTAAGCAATCTCAGGATCAGGACTCACTGGTTCAGCACTCACTTCCCTGTGATGACATTTTATAAAGCTAAATAAATAGAGGATTTCTGAAAGAAAGGAGTAAAGCCTTGCAGTATGCTAAGTAAGTTTGTGTTACTCTTACGATCAATAGCTTCATTTATCTTGTAATATTGTATATTGAGTCTTTAAAGTTAATGTCTTGAATCAAAAACATTAATGAAACTTGATGCTATTTCACATTTATTTGGCCAGTGTTTAGTAAGGAATTTTACATTGCTGCCCTTATATTATACACATAGCATTTGGTGCTAGTTGGAAAAGAAAATGGTTACAGTTCATTGTTAAATTATTGCTGGAGCATTTGTAATGCAGCAGCAAGGTCACTTTTACATCCCACATAAAACTGAGATGGGTCCAACCCCAAACTACCTAGGCTTTTGCTGTGCTCATCAGGAGCTTTTAGGAGCCTCCTGCCATTCCTTCATTGGTGGTTTCTAATTGTGGGGCCAGCTTCAAGTATGTACTGCAGAAGTGATTCACAGTAATGGTGCACCAGGGTGTAAAATAGCAATTGTTACAGCAGAGTACTCCAGACTGCTTCTTCACTGACTGAATAACGACTTTGTTGAATGAAGAATGTAGAAAAATGTGCTCTCAAATTCATGAGTATTTTAAGAAAATAATCACCTAACAAGTTGGAGGCTGATCCCAATTCAGTGACATGTTGAAGTGATTCATGAACTGGATTTTGAGCCATTTACCATGTACTGAGTTCAGTTTTCTTAAATGCTGTAAATCATGTGCTGCTGTATAATGTAATTTGTAGGCTTGAATTAAGTACATGGAATTTGTGAAGATGAGAGTAGGCCAGCATTACTTAACCAAACTCAAAGCTTTGCAGAATGATGACATCCAAACTATTTTTGCCTAATGCCATATAGAAGAAAGTTAAGCACAGTCTATTATAAAAATTGCCTCATTCTTTGTGACTTTATTTTTTGTCTGTTCTCCACAGGTGGGTATAATTTCTATATATTATGTCCACTTAAGGAAAAACTTTAATAATTATTCCAACCTCCTGCAAGCACTGTTGCAAATAGCGACCAAGTTTACTTTCAGCAAAAGAGTGGGGCTATTACTCAGGATTTTCTTTTATTGATAGTGGTAAGATCTTGCAGCTGCTTTTTATAGCAGTGTGCTTCCTTGAAGGTTTGAACTGACACTCTTCCCTGATACACTTATTCTTCAGAAATTCCTTACTATGCTATTATCATCTCACAGAGGTAGGTCAGGGTTGGTTGGGTTTTCTTTTGAAAAGTAGAGCTGTGTGTGGTCAGACACCAGTTCTTCATAGAATGTAACCTTGTTGCCTTGAATTGTGAGTGGCATCTATAGCAAAGGCCAGGGAAATTTTTTTTGTTTTCTGCATTTTACCTCTTTCTTTCCCCTGGCAGCTGGGATGATGTAGGGACATGGTAGAATCACCACAGCATTTTTTTCCTAAGTGAGGCAGAGCAAACTGCTGGCACTCAGTGATGCCATCCCACGACTGCATTTCAGTGATACCACAGTCATCATTTGAAGGAATGAAAATAGTGAAAAATATGGTGGTACATTGCTATTTTGGTAGAATAATCAATGGCTCTATTAGACACTGCATGTGTGTTTGTAGGTAAATTTCTCTCCGTTCAGGCCCTTCTCTTTAAGCACACTATCTTCCAGCCTTTCCAACCTTCACATTCTCTTTTATCAGGAGTAGAGCGATAACATCCATCTGTTCAAACTGCAGTATTGAGCTGGCACAGGAATATCCGACTTTGAGTCTGAAAGTTCAAGAGGAGGTCTTCGGGTATAAAGGAAAGAGAATCAAAGTCTCTCCTGGTTGTCAGACAGAGATTTGGAAAATGTTCAGCTCATGCCTGTTATTCCCCTTCCCCACATGGCCTTTCTCTCTCTGATTAGAACTCCAGGCTTGATACAAAGGATGAAGTCTTCAGCCTGTGTCTCTCACTGCCTGTGCAAAAAAAAGTAATGGTGAAAATGTTCCTGGGTTTGCTAGGTGCAGAACAAATATGCAATATGGGTGACTTTCCAGAGAAATACGGGAATGATGCTAAATGGAATGGGAAAAAAAAAATTAGTCGCTGCTATTCGTATTAGCAGAAATGCCTAACATTACTGATGTCTCTTGTTCACAGATCACCTCTCTTGTGACTCTCCAACTCTTATCCACAGTTGGCCATAACGACCAGCTTGATGGACCACGGTACAAATGTACTGTATCTCTGGACTTCATCAGAGCTGTTGCACGGTGAGCCTATTAGAGTTTCTTTGCTGTTTTATGTGCTGACTTGAAAGAGACCTCAGAATCAGTATTTGCTCAGTCTATAGCTCTCTGCAGGCCAGCATAGAAATCTCTGTCTGTTTTATGAGTGAGTTGTCTTACTTATGAGAAGTGTTGAACTTGAGGTAAGTATAGTCCAATCTTGGTTTGAAAAAGATTTATGTTACAGCAGCAGTATGTGTAACAGTAACATATTGTCTTCGTGCTTCATAAAGGTCAGGGACTTCATGTGAAAATACTGCTCTAAAATGTCAGTCCATTTCATTACCAAAAGGCACATTATGGTATTTGAATCTGAAATGATATTTAGTTCTTAGTAGTGTGTTATGCATACAATATAAAATCTACATAGGTTGTAAGAGTTCTTCCACATAGTCAATCTTGTGTGATCTCTAGTTGATAGAAACTATTTCAGTAAATGAATGTAGGTACCTCAATGGCTCTGTTCATTCAGAGCCTTCAGTTTGGACTCTGAGAACAGTTCCCGGTCCATCAGGAGGGATGATAAATGACAGACAGAAATGCATGCAATACATAGGCAACAGTCAAGCCTATGTCTTATTTTTATGAAATGCCAACAGCATTATCTCACACCTGTTGCTGCAGCCAGCTTATTAGCAGGTCTTGGATAAGGAGTCTGTAGCCAGAACAGAGCCCAGAAATGGCATGTGGCAAAAAGAAGGAAAATGTTCTCAAGGCCAATTCTTCTCTGTAATGTGGGATTTCAGAGGAGCCTGTGGTTTAGACTGTATCCCATAACCTCAGTGCACGTGTCACTCTCCTGAGCTATTAAATGTCCAGTAGTCTTGTCAGTAATCCCCACAGACAAAGTAATCTCAATTTGCAGTTGGTCAGGCCATAGAATGAAACTTCATCTGGTTCAGGCCTGGCTCAACCATGCTGCCAGGACCTCCCTGACTTCGTTATGTCTGTTTGCTCTTCCCATCAATAAAGTCACTAGTGAATGATATCCTGAAAAAGTTCTCACTGGTACCAAGCACAGCAGACCATCTGCTCAGCAACATGAATCATTGTGTATACAAACGTCCCCAAGTTCTTGTCTCTGCTCCGACTCCAATGGTGAATACAGAGACCAGTTCATAAACTCTGTACTGACTATGAAGGTCCTTGAATTAAGATACATGAAATGATGTCCCTCTTCTTACAACTTTAACATCTGTAGAAGTTTCACTGACTCCATTAAAGTTGCTGGAAGGTAGAGATGGCCAGAAAACAGGACCAAAACTTGTGCTATGCAGCTCATGTTTACCAGAGAGAGTAGTTTTTGGAGATGCTATCACTTCAGACCTCAATGCACAGTATAGTGCTTTGGCTTGCTTTCCTTTAGGTCAGATGTATGTGTACATATATATATATGTATATGTATCTCCTGACAGACTTTTCTGACATATTTTGAGGCAGAAAGCATTTCTGCCCACTCCCCCCAAACCCCCAAGTAGTTCGGAAGTGTTTATATGCTGCCCAAATAGGGCCATTCAAATGATTTGGCAGATTTTACAATTGGCCTGTTCTGCTTTTCTCCTGTTGCCCTCTTTTTTTTTTCCTCTTGCTTTGTTCCCTTGTTACACTTCTTTTATTAAGTATCTTTTCCAGCCCAAAGTCATTGTTAAATCTTTAAGGAGGACAATCCATAAAGATTCAAGGTTTGATGAAGCCATGGTAAATGCACTTCCCGCTTGTCTTGATGGGGCTAGTGACAGGGCAAAGGCATGATCTATGCTTTAAGAAATTTCATTTTCTGGCTGTGCTATAGTCTTGCAGCTGCCTGTAGTTTTTAACCACTCGTGGGAGAGGTTGTATTTATTGCAAAAAAGGAACTAGTTTGCCATTTTAACCAAAAGACGCACCAAATAAGCAGCCCATCTCCTTGATTCTTTTTTTTCTCTGTTACAGTAATAATACTAAAATAAGTTTGTTAATGGTTGTGGTTTAAGCCTCTCGAATCTTCGGATTCACTGAAGTCTTCAGATACCTCAGCCTTGTTATCACCTCAGCTTTGCTACTGTAGCATTATTTCCTAATGGAAAGCTGCACAGTGCAAAAAGCAGGACAGAAAACGATGCTCCCTCCCTCCCCTCCCCACCCTCATTCAAGCTGTTCACATTATCATTTCTTTTTCTATATTTTTTAAGCAAAAGTGAAGTTTGCATTATTATTGTTTCTTTTTTTAAAGCCACCTGTTTTTGGAAAAGAGTAAAAAACTTCTCTGTCTTTCTAGTGGCTTTTAGTGTGATAATTGCTGGCCATGCATAGTCTCTGTCTTTAGTACCACAGAGCCTTATGTCTGGCTCTATTCTGTTGCATATATTTAGTCTTCATAGAGGTATTCTCATGCCTTTTACCACATAGCTTTTTACCAGCTTATTTGCCACGTGGTAGATTAGCTGAAGGTAAGGTTAGACATTTCTTTTAGAAATTTTCAATTTCTGTTTTAAGCATTTCAGACCTAAGTTAATAAATCTTCTGTAGCTGAAGTACGGATCTCTTAATGTTTTTTTGGAATCTAATAGATCTTTCCGTATAGTCTCTAGTGAACCCAGTTGTTATGACAGGACAAGTGTGTTTCATAGTTGATTAGGTCAGCATTTGTTAGTGTGTGTGGTTTTGTTTCTGTGGAAAGCTTTGTAACTAAAGCACTTTTCTTGAGTGACCCAGTGTCATGTGAGTCTAACAGTGGAAGTTAATTTCTTTAATTTCATTGCTGGATTATTAAGTAGACTCAAACACAGTATTTCCTGTATGTATGTTGGGGATTTCTGAACTTTTTCTCTACCCACTGTGATGCTTTATAGAAACT
Source organism: Nestor notabilis (assembly GCF_000696875.1). NCBI lineage: Eukaryota > Metazoa > Chordata > Aves > Psittaciformes > Psittacidae > Nestor > Nestor notabilis. The sequence continues at coordinate 33,457 of NW_009923075.1, read as the reverse complement.
TTTTGAGAAGTGGGTTACAGGAGAATGCGTGAACAGAGAATATTAAATGATTGTAGTCTAGCAAATAAAGCATTCAGCCAGTTAATCTCACTTAGCATTGTGAGCGGTTATTTTTGCATCACTGAATACTTCTTAAAAAAAGCTTTTAATTTTATACTTGTCATTATATGCAGTAATTTGCGTTACTTATTCAAACAGTAAACCCCAAAGTCTGAGTGTTAGATTGTAGAGCAGAATGAGTTTAGAGACAAAAAAATAATTATATGTTTTATTCTACTGCTGTTTCATTCTGCCCGCCATTAAAGTACAAAAGTATACATTAAAATCTTCTATCCCATTGAGTGGCATTCTTGGATTTTTCAAATTTAGCTATGAACATGGGTCAACTAATGTCAAGACTGAAAGAACGCAGACGGCAAATGAGTACAGATGAAGGAGTTATGTAGTACATGCTAGAACAGGTGGTTTGGAAGATGAACAAAACATTCAATAGCATAATAGGCTGCTGCTTTGCATCACCAAGTAGAGGATCATGTTTACCATATGAAAATATAATCTTATTAAGTTTAATATATTTTTACTGCTTAATGATTGAAATAATTTACTAGAAAGCTGCTTTATTTCTCTTTTAGTATCTTACAAAGTTTAAATAATCAGAAGACAGGTACTGTAAATAACACTAAAAGTTAAAAATTCGTTCATCCTGGATTGTATTTCTTTTAGGGATATTGCTTGACTTGGTTGTTCAGAATGTCCCGTGTGTACAGTCTCCACACAGGTTAGTCTTAGCACTGTTAAGATGATTGCTCTAATATACTGTGTTTTTGTTTATAGGACCGTGAACTTCGACATAATAAAGTACTTGTACGATTTCTTGTGAAAACAAGCTTCACAGCCATATGGACACTGTGACGATGACTAAGGCAAGCTGTGTTCATCTCTCTACTTAGCTGGCCAGAAAGAAGAGTATTTTGGCTCTTTTGGATTTGTCCTAACAGGTGCTGGCCCAGCATGGAACCTCATGAAAATACTCTGATTGGTCTGGGTGGATCTGAGCAGAGGACTATTTACCAGGGACCCTGGAGTATTTGGAAGCAATGTGTTAATTATAAACAGCAGGGTTTGAGCACAATCTGTTCTACTCTTAATGATGTTATCTTAACACTGAAATTGCCTGAAACCCATTTATTTAGGACTGCATTTTGCTCTATGAACTCTCCCCAGTGCTTTGAACATGGCAGCAGCCCTTGTTTGTATGCCCGGTCTTTTCACTTCCTCTCCACAGGAATCTTTGCAATTGCCTGCCAAAGCAGCTTTTCCTGAGGCCACCATTTTAGGAGAGTGGAGCAGCAAAATATAATAAACATAAGAACATATTTCAAATCAAGCTGGTGTAAATCCTTCTTTCTCTTCAGTCATATGTAGGCAGGCTGTTACACTGTTATATGGAGAACACAACAATTGGAAACTCCCAATTAATCACAGTAATATCTTTTTTCAGATCATTCATAAATGCTGAATGTGAATCTATTTTTACAAAGCTTTATTTTAAAATAATCACTGATTCTTAAAATTCTGTTCCAGTGTCAAACTTAAAAGGTTTTATTTTTGTTTAAACATTTTATAGTCCTTTTACACTCATCCAGTTAATATTAAGGGGTAGTTACATTTGGGATGAACGTACTTTGATCCACACTGTTTAATGGCTTTTGAAAAGTATCTGCCCTGCAGAGGAGGATGACACAGCTGCCTTCCCATCAGAAGGGGAAAAGTTCAACAGGTGACTGAGTTTTCCTGCAGCATTTCCCCAAAAGAGGCAGAACAGTGAATAATCAATGGGATATTATAACACAAAACTTTAGCTTTGGAAATACACAATGGAATAGACTACAGTTACATTTGTCTCCAGTTTACACGTAGAGGATTCCCAGCTTCTGCTACCTTTATGGGGTATTAAAATTCCCATGTCCATTTGGGATTACTGTCTTGATGGATCTGTAGATTTCTGTTACCTTCTTGAAAACTCCAGGTCCCACAGCCTGTTACTCAGACGTTTTGCTCCTGAATGCTGGCCTTTGACTGTACAAGACCATGTCATGTTCTATGTTGACCATTAGGTTTTTTTTCCTTTGAAAAATCATCATTCTTTCGCTGCCTTGCTCTGATATTGGAGATGGTCAAATACCCTGAATATGTGTAGCTTTTTCTCTCCCCTTACCTTCATCCCTAATTGTGGGTGTGTAGCCAGGCCTTGGGATTCAGACCCAAATGAACAAATTCCAGGTGAATAAGCAACACAAGCATCTTTCTGGCCAAGCTGTCGCTTCCCCCTCAGGAGAATGGGAAATGGCAGCAGTGAGTCATCTCCGGGATCCGTTTTCCTTCCTACCGCTGAGCTGAATCAAACCCTACACCTGTCCATGAGGTGGCAACACTTGTCACACTTACTGAAGTGCTGGGATGCAAATACATAACCTGTTTCAAAATGGTTGCTGCCAGCTTTTGGTTTTACTAATCAAAAGGTACATAAGGTGAACTTTGAGCTAAACTTCACAGCTTCTTCCCCATTTGGAGGTAGCGCTGGGCTGAGCTCAGCTCTTGTGAGTCTCCCCTGTTAAACCTAGGGATGAATGTTGGAGAAGGAAGGTTTGTGTTCATATTGTAAACTAGTCTATGTAAAGCCACAGCAATACCTCACAGGTTTTTTGTGATATCTGATTGGGATTAGACATATGAAACATGAGGGGATTGATGAGGCAAAGTGGGGCAGGGCTTGTGAAGCTCCCATATAGTCAGGATGCTTGTAAACCTTAATGCACCTACCAAGCAGAAGCAGGAAGCTCTCTTGGGGAGGCTTTGCTACCAACAGCAAATTGTGAAAATATCACACTTCACTCAATCTACATGAAAATATAACAAATGCTCAAAAATATTTCCAGATATACACATCAAGAGGATAGAAGGAGAGCACGGGAAGCAGCTTTACAGGTAGCTCTGCATGAATATATGGACGCTGTGGTGGGTTGACCCTGGCTGGAGGCCAGGTGCCCACCAAAGCTGCTTTATTGCTTCCCTCTGTAGCTAGACTGCGGAGAGAAACTGCACTGAAAGGCTCATGGGTCAAGATAAGGGCAGGGAGAGATCACTCACCAGTTACTGACATGGGCAAAACAGACTTGACTTGGGGAAAAATTAATTGAATCTGAGTAGGATAATGAGAAATAAATCCTAAATTTGCAAACACCCTTACCCCACCTGTCTGTTTTCCCGGGGCTCAACTTTGCACCCGAATTCTCTACCTTCCCACCAGTGGTGCATGGGGACATAGAATTGGGGTTGTGGTCAATTCATCACACATCATCTCTGCCGCTCCTTCCTCCTCAGAGGGAGGACTCCTCACACTCTTCCCTGCTCTGTGGGTCCCTTCCATGGGGTGCAGTTCTTCAGTAACAGACTGCTCCACTTCTGCACTGACCTTGGGGTCTGCAGGGCTATTTCACGTATTCTCACTGCTCTCTCTGGCTGCAATTACTGTTGCAGAGCAACTTTTCCCTCTTCTTGAACATGTCCCTGGGACGCTACCACTGTCACTGATGGTCTGAGCTTTGGCCAATGGTGGGTCCCTCCTGGAGCCAGCTGGCATTGCCTCTGTCAGATATATGGGCAGCTTCTAGCAACTTCTCAACAGAAGGCATTGCCTATAGTTCCCCTGCTGCCAATACACAATAATTTTGGTCATGTTAGAGACATTTTCAGGCAATGTTTATATGTAATTTCCTATGGAAGAAAATTTAGAAGGATTTTTACCAGTTGGCTTAGTACATGGCCATTTCAGGAATATTTGTAATGCTACTGATGATGGAGGTTGAGAAGAGGTGAGATGCAAATTCAGAAGTTTCAAACAAAAAAAAAAGAGCCAAGCATAATGATCTTTTGCTCTAGTATAATAGCAAATTGGCCCAAGCTCAGTATTGTATGGTTAAATTAGTTCCAGAATCTTAGTTTTTCAACACTATGGATCTGTAAACATACATAGTTACTTGTAACAGTACTTAGTGAAATACGCCCTATTCCTTGCTTTATTGTTAAAATTCAGTTGGTTTTTAGGAATGAGCTCATAAATATGGATAAATGTTTTTTCTTTTCACTGTTGCCACATCTTTTGTAGAAAGAGATCAAAACCAGAACCAGTTCAAGACTTAATTGCTGATACCTGCTAAGCAGGCAGTATAGATGGAACAGACTAAATATGCTGTAATTCGGAAGTGATGTTTAGTATATGTTTGGCAGTGTTTGAATGAGAAACAAAATCAGTCATGTAAGTTCTGGTTTAGGTTGCAGCTGGAGAAACATCATTTTTGCATTGTGTGAGATGTATTCCCTTGGTTGTCCCACCTCTTCAGTAACCCTGTGACTCCCACATAGTGGGCCAAACCCTCAAAACTGCCCAACCTCAAATTTGGAGCACAAAGTATAGAAGATGCAAAATAAGGGCCTTAGAAAATAAGCACTGAGAAAACTTGGTGCTGCTGGTATTATTTTTGATGTAATTTGTTCTATACTGACCTGATCACCATTTCCAGTGGAGATCTAAAGGATGAGGATACAAATTTTTGTGGAATATAATAAATTTGACTGAAATGAGGTTAACTGGAGAAGTAGTGGCTAAGGATCCGTTAGAGACAACCACTGTCCTTACACTGAATGCACTTTTGTGACCTTTTTGAACGACTCCTATCAGTGATATAAAATTTAAAGCTGAATCAGCAGAGTTGAACAAGGGGACCGAAGTGCGGATGATTGATGTGGGCTATAACTATGCTGATGATGAATAGTAGGATTTATTCTGACAAGCTGGAAATATTTCTATATATCCATGCCAATGAGTTTGTAAATTACTGCTGAGTTTCTTACGAGGTAGCTGAGCAATTCTTTCTTCTGAGACCCCATTTTCATGGATAAGATGTGGCCTCCTTTAGCCTTCCTGGGCTACAGGTGGTTTTAAGAACTGTGCGAATGATGCAGAGCAAGACAGTTGTTGGACTCATCAGAAATTCCTCAGTGCTTCAGTGCAGCAGTATGTATTTTAAAAATACCAGAGAATTTTTTCATGATTCTTAAGTATCAGAGCATTAGAATACTGTAAAAATTACAAACTTCTAGTGTCTGTCTCCAGTGCCTGTTCCAAACATCAACGGGAGCTGGGGCTTGTTCCTACAGAAGGAAGTAATGGAGAAGGAAATGCAGCTATCATCAGTTGCAAAGAAATTGCTGTCCTTGAATAGCTCTGACTTCATCAACAGCTGCATCTTCATACATACAACATGGAGATTTTCTCTTTTAAAAAGCCTTGCAAGGGTGCACCCACATGTAATACAGGAGGAGATTTGTTCTTTTGGACAGTGGTTTATCTTACTCTGGTTCTCCCAGAACCTGCTGCTTCTGCCATAACAACCCCCCTATCTATTGTGTCTGGTTTTGTTTGAGTTGAAGAAGCATATTGGTTATTGGAGCACTTTCTCAGTTCTTGTGTTTCAATACACCATGATTTACACGTGAGAATACATCCGTCTCTAACACAGGTTAATTTTTTCCAGTATCCACCAAGTAGCTTTGCCAAGACAATTCAGGCATTACCTATTCCCCTTGTAACTGGAACAGCCAGCCACACCAGGAGAATAGTATGAAGGACAGGATTCCCAACAGGAATGTAGGAGATACTACAGTTCTGTGACCTGTGAGCAAAACGTATACAGTTGAGTATCCTAGGGTTAGATACTCCCTCTGTACTTGTGTTGGCAGAAGTGGCAGGGGAGAGTGAGAAACAGTAGGTTCTTGAGGGTTGCCTGGAGGTCAGCATACTGTGTGTTCTAGCTGGCCCAGATAATTTTGAGACAGAAGATTTCCTCCATCCATGAGTAAATAGTGCCTAAGGTGACAGTAACATCTCCAATTTTCTCAGTGATAGAGCAGCATAACTTAGAAAAGAGCCTTATCATTGCTAGTAAATCATGCATTGGGATAAAGATACAACTTGATTAGCAAGTCTAATACACAATGGCAAATTTTTATGTGTTTTTAGATACTGGAATGGCTTCACTAGAGTATTGAATGGGAGATTAATAGCAGAAACTGTGGGGGTTTTATCTCAGCTTCCATGTGACATGTCTGCAACTCTGAAAAGGCAGATTCCTATAAACTGTACAACACTCAGAGGTAAACATGAATTAAATTGTACAGTTTTACTTTTTTATTGTGTATTTTTGTGTATTTATTAAAACCATTAAAAAATAAATCTGAAAACAGTACAAAAATCATTTATGTATGCCAGCAGAGCTGAAACTGCAGAAGTGCAACCTTTATTACGAAGATTGCCTGAAAACTGTGCATGGGGTTGTCTTTAAAAAGCAACAGCTCAGTGGCAGTGTCTGTGCTAGAACAGAAAGTTGAAAAACATACTGCTTGTTATTGGACATTAGCAATACATGAGCCATATGTTTGAATAACCAAGTATCTAGGCTTCTCATATCAAGAAGCACGGTAGTCAAGTAAGACCAAGACTGTCAAGCAGGCTGTGACCAGTGGTGTTTCCCTGCTGTTCAAGCTGAGCGAGTGATTGACTGTGTAAGCAAGGTGGTCTTGGAGTGAGAACATGATGTACAAAGTACCATAGGTAGACTTAGTGTTTGATGTGTTGTAGTGTATGGTACTTAGAGCGCCTCCTCCTCTGTCTGTGACCAATACCCCTTTTCTCCAAAGAAGCAGAACTCTCTCTAACTCTTCCTTTCACTAGGTTCAAGCACTGGATTTGAACAGACAAGTACTTCATTTGTTTACAAATCATTGCCAGTGGTGTTGCAGCTGCAAAAGGGGTTTGTCATACAGCACTTCCAGAGGAGTTATCACCACCAAACAGCCAAGACATGTTCACTGCCTATCGTTTGGGTACAGCTGTGCAACTCAGTATGGAAAGGGGCTGGACTTTCCTTTGAGAGGAAGCAGGGATGAACTTGCTCTTTTGACGCCCTTGATGTTTTGAAGTATCCAGACCTCTACCAGACTTTTGTATCCCCTTCTTTTTCTTCTTGTACCCATACGCCCACTACAATTCTGTGTATCTTTTTAAATGTCTCTTGCGGAGAGCTGCTCCACAAGCACAGCCAGCTCCTAGGGGTTATGTCTTCAGAAGGGATCTCCCGGGAGCTAGCAGAGCAGGAAGGCTGCTCGGGCTGATTGTTCCCTTCTTAGTGCAGATGTGGGCTGTTCAGGTAGCCTGTTGCCAACATACTATCTTCTGTCCTGGCAGCACTTGTTTGGATATTCACAGGGGGGTCTGTTGGTTACTTGTTCAGCCTCAGCAAGGTTCTTTACCAGATCCTGGTTAAATACGTTACACCATAAGTGCTGTATGTAGCCTATTGTCTTGTTCTTGGTGTTTGTTTTTAGTATTTGTTTCATTTTGATGAAATGCTGATGAAAAGCCAGTGTCAATGACAGACTCAGTGTAATAGATGTGATTTTTCATAAGCAGCACAGCAAAGGTGCAGTTCTGCCTAAATTCATTCAGCACATATGTTCTGTTTTCTTGGCACATACAGATTTTCTACAGAAGAGGATTTCTAATATGCAAATACTTCCCTTTCTGCATTCAATTCTTGCTCAGGGAAATATGTGCTGCTTGTTATTTCATGTACTTTGTTCAGATATTTGAGTTCAGAGGAATAAAATAGGACTGGTAGGGCTGGGAAATAGATCTTCACTAGCAGGCTTTTCTGAAGCCTGTGCATTGGTAGTTCAGCAGCTGAGCACTTCTGTCTTCACATAGGTAATGAGGATTTTCACACAGGTACCTCCTAAATCCAGGGAGTCAGAGAGTAGCTGGAGAGAATAACAAAGAGTAAGGTTCATAACCTCTCATTAAGACAACCTTGCCAGATGAGGGAGCATGTTTCTACAAAATTCAGCAAAGAATTTTGTACAGAAGAAAGTACCCGAGAGACAGGGATAGAGAGGAAAGTTGTTTACCACTCTGGTGTCAAAAGCCTTGATTATATTCTTGCTGTTTTCATTGTTTCTCTGTTGTTAAACAGTTTTTACAGTTTTTCTATGTTGCTGTTTCTCCCTCTCTCCCACCTCCACCAGTACAATCCCAGCTCCTTCCTTTCTTCCTACCCCATTGCACCCAGTGTATTGAAAGTTTCCACCTGCACCAGTAATTACTGCAAGAGAAGCTTAAATGCTCTGCGCTGTCCACAGCACTGCCCTGGACAGCCAACTCCGCTGGCTCACTTCAGTGGCAGACAGTGGTTGTTTCACCTCACAGGCTGTAGGATCTTCAGCAACAATCCTGAAAAAGAAAGACGTGATGTGAATAAGTAAAATATCTACAAGGGGGGCAAATGATGCTCCTCGCATGCAATTACAGCAGTTCCTGACTTCCAGCTGCATGGCTGAGTACCCATCCATTTTCTCACAGTTACATTTTCTGTGTCAGTTTTGATTATTCCTTAAGGATGCAAATCATTAGAAATAACATATAGCTGGGAGTCCTGCTCAAACTTCTGAGTGCAGCGTTCTGTTGAGATTTGGGAATTTCAGTGAAAAAGAGAAGAACAACCAAAGAAGACAAGTACATGGTTTTTCTGCCAATGTAAACAGACCTGTGGCTTCTGGCTGCTGGGGAGAGGAGCTTCCTCTCCTATCAGCAAGGGCTCTCTCACTTGACAGCCTGGGCTTGGGGCATGTGCAGGAACCTTAAATAGCTTCTTCAGTGCTGCTCTTCAAGCAAGGTAGAACGTATCTGGAGCTATTGTTAAAGAGACATGTTTATGTATCCTGGGTGTGGTGTTTTCTAATGGCTTGGAGGCCTTTTAACAAAATCTCATTGATTTAACGAGTGAGGGGTGGGATTTTTTGTTGATTATAGGGAAAGTAAATATGATGCTTGTGCAGATAATCACAGTTACTTTCTGCAAAGCTTTGTCCTCACCAATACCTCTGTAAATCACCATCCACATTTAAAATGAAAGTGGACTGGTTTGGGGTTTTGGTTTTAGACTGACTGTGTACTTAACCTGTCTCTAAACTTGGTTCCATTTCCCCTTTTGCTCCTTCTGATCTGATCTTAAATACTTCCTCCAAAGCACAGAGGTAACAGAACTTTTCCTTGAAATTATTGTGGTTTTTATGTCAACATCACAAAAGAAAACATTTAGTTTAGTTTTCCATGGTACAATTAATCAGATTTTACTAAAATTCCTTTACCCTCAAAATGGAAACTAGTACTGCAGACATACCCACTGTAGAAAAAAATTAGGTGAAACTGTTAATCTTTGGCAAAATTCTGGGTAGCTAGAGTTTTTATCATTAAAAAAAACCAAATAATCTTCATTATAGTCACTGGCACTCATGCCAGCTTTAACTCTGAGTAGCAGATATTCTAAACTAACTGTTACCTGTGTATCTCTGCTCTACTATATATAAATATTGCTATAAATGCTTTTGGTGATAGCCTTTTACTTTCTCCTGTGCACCACCTTCTTTGAAAATCAGACCCCTGAAGAGACTGCAGCTGCTGCTTCTGATTCATTTGGGATGTATTTGCAGAAGCAAATTAATCTCATCTTTAAAATAAAAAGCAGGGAAGCAGCAGATTAGACTGGAAATTCAAACTTCTCTGTAGTGAGTGGCCTGTGACAACTATAAGCTTCCCCATAACTTGGAAGCCTTTACAATATAGGAGGCAAAAGTCCTGATTTCAGAAAGATACATAAAGATGTATCTGGTTTATATTTTCCTAGGATGGCACAACTTCATGAATTTTTGGTACAGAAGGCAATTAAGTGTGTGGGTATGGGCAGCTGTTTTCCATCAGTAGCTGAAGAATAGTTCATCCATCAGGAAAGACAGTGCTATTTCTGCATGTTCACAACCGAAAAGATGTGGAGATATTGGAGGAAGTCAGGTGATACTGACTTTAGTCTGCTGTTTCCTTCTCAATTTCCTTTCCTAGGAAAGTGAGGATGGTGATAGAGCACAGTAAGATCATGAATATCAAATGATACTCTTGGTAAGGCATGGATCACCATGGGTTTCTGGTGGTCCAAGGCCCATCAGCACAGTCTGCCTTTAGAGCTGTTGCAGTCTCCTTTGGGGATATCTTTGATGCTTCCCAAAATATTGAACCAGTCAGAGGAGAAAGAGAGGGCACCTTTTCCTGCCCTTCAGCCAAGATGCTGCTCTTGTGCTTTCAGCTAAGAAGGATGAGAAGAGTGGAGCAGAAGACCTGGGCTTACAGGTTCGGTCACAGGGATCCAGAATGGTTACATGGATTACTGTGTGGAATGGATCTACTCTGCATTCTGCTGTTTAAATCACACAAGAGAACCCGTCTCAACAGGGATTGGGCTAATCCTTTCTGCTGTTTGTGTTAAACAGTCCTCGCTCATTAAAAACTGGAATTTCTTTTTGCATGAAACAAGTCAGTCAGCATAGGCTGCTTCCCCAGTTCCAGCTCCAGCGGCTGAGAAAGTCATTCCATTCTTTTATTTTTAGTAGGTTAAGGAACACAGTTTTATGCTAACCTTTTTCCTTTTGAATTCTTTTCTACAGATGCCTTCCAGAAATCTTTGGATGTTCGATATGTTACTATAGATATATAGTAAAATTTTGACAGCTTTCTTATTGCTCAAAACCTGCGGTTCCCTGCAGAGACCTTTTCTTCACTGTAGCCTTATTGCCAAGTTGTCAGAGCATTAATTAAACTAGAAGAATAAGGCATTGCATGTCATTTCCTATACTGGATGCCTTCATGTCAGGGACATATCTCCATGGCAAGAACCTGTATATAAACAAAAAATAAGCCTGGCAACAGTACAAAAGCTCATGCAGGCTTTTAAGTGAAAAATGTAGCAAAATAAAATATGGAATTTAAAGTAAAGTATTTCTGGGGAAAATGAAGAGGTTGCTGAATACTTCATTCCTTAAGCACAAATGTGATGATTTCATTTGGCTACTATGTGTATTCCAATGTTATTTTTAATCTCCATATTTTAGATGTTTATTGGCTCAAACTTTAAAAGGTTTCTCATTCTAAAAACCCTCATTCATTATAGGTAGACTGAATGTTCCTTAGTGGGATTACAGATTCTCTGTGCGAGCACATAAAATTGTGTATAGTAAAAGTTTATTCTGTATAAACTGCTAATAATTTGCATACGTTTCATTTTGCTGCATGGATCAAAATGTCTTCTTTTCATATATTTTACATCACCTCTCAATTTTATGTGCATTTACTCTGCTGTTTAAAAGCCAGAAAATACAGCACACATGTTGATGCTTTTCCTGCAATAAAATGAATAGATGCTTAAACCATAATTGCGATCAGCCTCTTGCTAAGGCTGCAGGCAGACCCACAGCGTTAGGGAAACAGGAGTATTTTTCATTCTTTCTCACATTTTCAGGGCTGTGGTTCTTTGTGACTCTTCACAAAACAAATTTGATCATTTGCTTCCAAGTTAAAAGAAAAACAAGAAGTATTTTCAAAAGCTGAAAGGAAACAATTGTGTTGTAGGGACTGTAAGATGAGGAGGAACACTTCAAGTGGTTGTGCTTGGTTATGCCGCTGACGCTTAGGATGAGCAGAGGGACATGCGTAACTTATGGGCTTGGTCACGGCCCTGGCCAGAGCACATGAATGTGAGCTTCTGTGCTACCAAAAGAAAAGGGACCTGGAAACCAGTGGTTGCATCTTCCCCCTCAGCTGAACATGGGAGTACCAGCAGCATCTCAACATGTTGTCTGAAGCATTTGCAAGCTTAAAAGATGCTTGCTATTGTGAGGAAGGTAGATTAACTCAGTGCATGTGTTTCTGGGCTGGAGCTGTGTGGCTGCTCTCCACAAGCAGCCTTCAGTCCTTTTCCAGGAGCTCTGTGCCCAAGGTGGGCAATGTGTCCAGAGGTTTCGGCATCTCCTGCGTGATTCTTGCTGTAGACAGGCAGATGCAATGGCTGTGCTGCCAGGAGCTGCCTGTGGCAGCATATGCAGCACGTTCCCCTTCTCTCGGTGCCTTGACTGACTGTCGCCAGTATTTCGGATGCATGTGCAGAAGCACGGCGTGGGTGCCAGTCTTGGAGTTACACTTCAGCAGAGCAGTTTCACACTTGTGCTACTTCTGATCCTGCACAAACTCTTCCCCACTAAGTCCTGTAACATGGTTCTCGTGGCACCAGCTGGCTGTTTGCTGGAGACTCAGTGCCCAGGCATTTTGCATCTCAGGCAGCCTCGAGGCCATACCTGGGAGCCCAGCAGTGGCTGGAGCATGTTCCCAGGGCTTGGGTCCATCCCTGGAGGTGTGGGTGAGAGGTCTGCTCCTTTAGCTTGAAGGGTCACCCCTTCGGACAGTCAGGAGCTCACGTGAGCATTGTGCACCCCAGATGAGGGGGAAAGCTGAAGTGCTACTGTGTTTGGCCATGCTCACACCTCCTCTGAAGTGTCAGAGCAGCACCATGAGCATCCTCCTTAGACGCGGTCGTGTTTTCAGTACAGCTTCTACCACGGGGTGAGTTTCACAGTGGCTGTGCACAGCCGGTGTCTGCCAGCAAGATGCAGGGCGGCTGGTTGTGTTTGCCATGAGAGTTTGCCTCTGCCTGGGGCAAATGACAGCACTAAGATGTCTCCCATGACCACGGCGAGGCTCGATGTTCTCCCTACTTCTCTCCCCACCATCGCCTCCACTAAGGCATCCTCACCATTACTCAAACAATTGGATTCCTCCTCTTATTAAAGGAAAAAAGTCTGTAAAAATTATTCTTTAAATTTTTCTGATGAATAGCATTAATCCCCTAAGAGAGGAACACTCTAGATTGCTTAGCTGCAAACATCTTTTATTCATGAGCAGCATACACCATACATTCACTCCCTCACTTGAGTCTCAGGCATTATTTCAGGCAGAAGAAAGCACATCTTTAGCATCATAGTCTTTTGAACAGTCAGGAAATGTATAATGAAGTGGCAACACCTCTCAGAGGCAATAACCTACTGAAATATTACAAGACTTTATAGTCAGTGGGCATTTTAAAGCCTGAACTTGTAACCAACAGAACTTTGTTATTAAATGATTACTTTTATGTACACACTTGGAGCTCTCTGTACTTTTCCAAAGGATGATGAAGTGCCATCTTTATGTTTCAGATGCTGCAGAACTTTTTTCCTTCCCACTATGTGTATGGAAGTGAATCCTAAATGATAAACTGCATCGGTCTGAGGGTTGCTTTTTCTCACAAACTGCTTGGGTTTTAACTTACAAGGCCCTTAACATAATCTTCCCCAGCACATCCAGTAATTCCCTTTCCCTTTGCTTGCTGGGAGACCCAAGGAGAGGCAAACATGAGTCTCTAAGTCTGCTGCAAGCTTATAACCTGCCATTTTTCCTCTCAGGTCTATTTTTAAACACACAGGTGAAATAGAAAGCCTGTGGGTGTGCAAAAGTTGATATCTTCAATTAGTTTAACACATTTCTGTGTGAAGACGTAAAGGAACAGGTGAAAAGTCTGTAGGAAAATCTGCTGCTTCAGCCTAACTTCCTGGGTCAGCCATGAAACATATTTGGCCATCAGGAGAATTAGCTCATTGTTGCTGGAATTTAAGCTTTGATTTCTCATTACAAGTGTTTAAAATTCTGAGGATTAACAGCATTTGAGGGGCAGATCTAAGACTTCGTCTGACACCGGTGGGTTTGGGTCTCTAGATATATCTGAGGCTAATGATAGGAGAGCCCACCTCTGTACCTTGATCCCTGGAAATGGAATTGACCTCACACCTCAATGAGGGATTAGTTTATATAAGTATATCTTAATGTTTGACCCCAATCTCCTTTGCATGCCCTGATTCAGTTGGCCTGTGAATACTACAGCCCCCTGTCAGCAAAAGGAGACAAGGTATTTGCTTGAATGTTCATAGTCAGCAGCCCAGCAGAGATGGCTCCAGCTGAAGGCTCTAACTGGGACAAAGTGGAAAGCTCGGGCTGGCTGCGGCACAGCTGAGCAAAGCTTTCTGCTTAAACCTTTGGTACTCAATTGCAGTTCCTCCAACTTTTACATTTAGCAGCACTTTCACAGTTGTATGGTGTTGGAAGACACTCTTCCTCTTCCTGCTGTAGTTTCTCCATCAAGGGTAAGCCAACCTCTTGTGCCCAACAAATGCAGTTTTCACTCCTTCTGGTGAAGGAACACAAGCAAAGGGCTCAGGTGAGAGCTGTGCTAACAAATACGCAGTGCCCGGGGCAATACCAGCTCTTTGGGGCACCCACAGACTCACAGACCCACAGACTCAGCACTCCTGATCCTCACAGGCTGTGCAAGGCTGGAGAGCAAAGCCCAGCTGAGCATCTCCAAGCCTCCACCATTCCCCACCACAAAAGGGTTCAGTCCCACAAGACTCGGTGAGTTATGTCCGGTTGCCAAAGTGTCCTGTCCTCTCTTCCCTGTGCCGTGTGCTTCACCATTTGCTCTGGGTCAGCTCTGGAGCTGGTCTCACCCTTTGTGAGCTGAAAACTAACTCAGCTAAAAAACTGGAGAGCTTTTTGTCTCCAGGGCGGGTAGGGAGGGACAGGGAATGGGGCACTTTAGTAGCCACAAGCTGTTAAGATCAGTTCAGCTCCCCCCAAAATCGCACCCTCAGTATATGCAGCTGCTACTGTTCCCCTCTAGAGAGATGTTCCTTGCATTTGGCCAGCAACACAGCTTGTGCTTTTCTAGCCAGCGTCTATAGATGGAAATTCACTTTAAGAAATACTATTTAAAACCAATTATACTCTTGCAATTATAGTCTTGCAAAGGAGGGACTCTGTAGTCAGGCATGGGGGATCTTAAGGAGTTGTGGTCAAGCTTACGCCGTAGCTGTATATATGACATTGCTATACAGAGAACACCAGAATTATTAAACCTGCCCTTTTTATAAGCTTTAAATTCATTGGCAACATTTATTCTTTTAAAATCACACTCTAATCTTTCCGAGAACAGAGCCTCTGATTAGAGGTGCTTTTCCAAGGAGAACCAGCCACCATATAAGGTGTCCTCTTGATTTATAACTGCAGCAGCCTGTATTTCATATAACCTGATAGTATCTTATAATGTCTCAGAGCTCTACACTGAGTCCTGCACAGATAACTGGTTGAGCAGTATGCAAAGTCAGGACGTGATAATAACATCTTTCCTTCAGCATGAAACGATGCTATTTGGGATGCCGTGCTTCTTGGATGTGGGAGCAGTAATCCTATTATCAGTCATCAACAATAAATGACACCATTGTAGATACCCATTTGCTAGAGGTGATACAGAGAAGCTATTAGGAAGCAGCCTAGCCAGCATGCTGAGGTTTCACCTGCTATTGCTTTGTAGATTTTCTCTGCAGATATCTGCCCATCTGCAGACTTTTTTTACCACTAAAGGTAGGAGGACATTTACCTCACAGTGACTTGGTTATTGTTTCAAGCCACCAATTGTACTTCAGCATCGATTCAGGGGATCCCCTTCCAGGTCTTGGGGCTATCTCCTGGAGGGTCCTGTGCCATGGCACTCTCCTCCAAGAGACCCTGCAGGCACAGAAGAGGAGGATGGTTTGTGAATACATTAATGGCTGCACCTATGGGGCTGGGTAGCAGAGAATAGCAGCAAAATCTGCCATGACTTACTTGCGAGATCTCAAGAAAGGTAGAGAAGTAACACCCGACTGACAGTGCCAAGCAAACAGATGAGTTTTCATCATCTTCACACCTAGCCCATCCTTTCCAGCTATGGCAGGTTTTTTGATTACACTATGTTATTTTACAGCTAGTATGAAATATTTAGGACTTTAAATTTACATAGTCATAAGACATGCCACTGTGCAGTACCTCTTACAAATCAAATAGAGGAGCTGTATAATTACATACTTCCGCAAAATATTATTAGTGGGGGAAACATAATTTCATTTCAGCACATTGTTGGAAACTATTTCCATAAAGAAATCATACGAAGAATTTTTTTAATTAAGTAGAACTGTAAAAAATGAATTGGTTTATCCCTCTCTAGACTTCATGTGCTGGGATTGCAGCTGTGCTCATACTGGCCATTTGTTTTCCCAGGCTCCAAGCATCGTACAGCCAAGCAGAGAGAGAAAATGTTACTGCTGCTGCTCACTGCCCTGCCCATCCATAGCTTAGATTTATGCATACCCACTCACTTTGGTCCTTTATTGCCAACTTAAAGGAACTGCTGACACTGCTGAGATACAGCTGTACAGCACCCTTACAGCATTTCCTGACCAGCTGCAGGACTCTTAACTGCCTGTAGTCCAAGGAACAGGTAAAAGTACTTCGTAAGTACAGACTTACATTGGTTGCTAAAGTGTCCCATCTACTTTTTTCTTGGTGATGTGCTATTACACTGCAAGCATGAGCTTTCCCCATGACAGATGAGCTGGTCCACCTCTGCATGGGGTTCCCCTTCCATCAGCCAATCCGCACCTCTGATGCTGGGTGCTTTTGACCCCCATCTGCAGTCAGAGGCTCACCTGAACTCACTCAGATTCACTTCTCCTTTCTTCCCTAACTTTCCTCGCTTTCCCCAAATTTCCCTACCTTCACACATGTATAAACACAGACCACCAGCACCTAACTTTGGACATGGATGATGTTTTGAGGATCAGTGCCTAAGAAAAGTTCAAGTGCCCATCCCATAAGCGCCCACCTCTTTCACTGGGCACTTCAGCACCTTTCTCATGCAAGAAGGGATGTGGCAAAGGACAGTGTTTGGCCAATATGAAGCTGACCTTGGAGAAGATCACAAAGGGAAGATGCCTGCACAGCCTTCACATGGCCTAAGGGAGAGATGGAAACAGTATTTTTAAAGAGAGAGAGTTCCTGCTGCATTCTTACAATGACATTTTATCCTTTTACACATGCACTTTTCCCCTGGCCATGGTCACCTTTTCTCACTAGTCAGTCATTGCACTGATGTGAGTGAATTACTTTCTCCCTTGGGAGATGAACGTTTCACACTCCTCTTGACTGGGAATCAGTTCCTTGCACAGCACCCTACACAAGCACCTTTTCTATGTTTACTCTGCTAAACCTTGCACTGGACACCTTATATGTTGATACAAAGATTTCCTATGGAGAATGGCTTTTCAAAATGATATTTTTGTAGAACCGTCTGTTGCCAAACATTTAAAAATACACATGGGATCAAAGTTCTGTTTACCCCAGTTTAATAATTACCCTGGTGATGCAAAGCTAGGCCCAGTGACACAATAAACCTTCCTGTCCGGTTTGACATCCATATGTTGAGGTGATGTTGACTCATGACTTCAGTCACTGTTTACAAATATTGGCCTGGGAGGTGGCTATAGATCCAAACAGATGATGTTATCAGGAAAGTGAAGACGGAGGAATCCTACAAAACTGACCCTAATCTAATGAAAATATCCTCTAAATTAAATAGGTGGTGGAGCTGAGCGTCTCCTTCAGGCTTTTGCTCGTCTGTGATCTATCAAGGATCTCCTTTTATGTGAGCCTAAGTATTCGTCACAGTACATTGTTTAAATGCAACCTACAGAGCACTAACAAGAGGTGAAACCAGGGTCACTATTTAACTCATGGATCAATAAATCTTTTCCATCCTTGAACCGTAATGTCAAATGCCATTGCCTAAAAACTCCTCACCCAATACACCAATGTATATCCATTACAGTTAAATTCTACTCTCAGGTTAGGAACAGCATGCACATAGCCTCCACTACACTTCACAGCTGTATATGCAAGTTCTTTAACTTGCAGATAAAAGCACACTCTAATTTCAACTGCTATAAATAAGTAAATATGTTCTGATTCATTTTAAACATCCTTAAGTTCCACATTGCCAACACAGTAATTATTCTCCAACTCTTCCATTTCCTAATCAAAATAAAATCTTTGCCTAAACTCCTTGTTCACAGTGACAACACAACGTTAACATCTTTGTAATTTGGATAAGCGAGATCTTCTCTAAGAAATTCAGGGGGAAAATATGCAACCTGACAGAACAGCATGAAGCTCCCATATGAGAATCCTATGAGGAAGTGTCTGCATATTTCAGAGTAAAATCAAAGGAAGCCATTAAAAAGAAGCACATTGTCTAAAATGTGTTGAAATGAGACATGTATTTATTCTCTCCCCGAGGTAAAAACCTGTACAACTTTGGGTTTACAATCCATAAATTATCAAGTCGTTTCTCACTTGTGGAATAAATAGCATCTGAGAGAGTCTGCATCCACACATCAGCTGAAGCTGGAGAGAGCTAAATTTACAAAACATTGAATCAGGAGGTACGTGAGACTTAGTAAACAGCACAAATTCCAGTGCCTCCAACAAGGAATGTTACAAATAATCAGCAGGTTTTCAACTTCAAGAAGTTTCTGCTGGAGTTCGTGGGGTGCTCAGACAGAAGAGTGAGCACAGCCTGAGGAGGCAGATGCGTGTAGAGGATGGAGGAGCCCAGCAGGCTGCTGAGACCCAGCCTGGGCTTCAGCTCTTGATTTGACCACGCTTATTGGTGGTGTTTTGGGGCTGCTGAGCAAAGATAGGAAGGTGATGGGTGGTTGAGGTTTTCTCAATTCCTGGCTGAGCTCTGCCTTTCGCCTCTGCTCACATCCCAAAGCCCACCCATCCTGACGGCTGTCCTGCATGGCAGAGCCAGAGTTCTCAACCTGCTCCATGGGTACCCAGGTCCTGTGGAGTCCCAGGCCTGAATGCCCTGATGGGAAAAGCACAAGCTGATGGGTTCCAGCACAGCATGTCTGGGAGCCTCAGCCCACAACCCTTCCAGTTATTACCCCCTTATATGACCTTTTGGATACATTGCTTTTTGAGCAAAGATTTCTGTGTTGGAATGAGGACCCCTGCCACCCAGCCTGCACAGCATGGAGGAAAATGCTTGTGACTTGCCAGGGTGCCAGGGTCCATATTCAAATGGAAAGTCAGGTCTGAGAGCCAGAGGTGGTGAAAGCACCTCAAGGGGGCTTCTGTGTCATGCAGAAGCTTGCTCAGCCTGGCGGTGGTCCACAGTGATGCTTTACCCTGGAGCAGGTCTGGGATGTGGCCAGGATAGACCCCGGATCTGGGAGCTCTCTGATGCCACAGCAAGGCATGGCTGGAGCATCGGGTGTGGAACTGCCCTGAATTTCAGAGCTTGTTGGCAATCACCTGCTGCCTTCTTGATTAATGAACTCCTGGTCTCGTTGCAGGTGTCCAGAGGCTGGACCACAGCGTGTGCCTTGCTGGTGCCAAAGATGCGCCCGCACTCGCAGACTCTGGAAGAACCATGAGTGGTTTTACCCATGAAGGATTAAGTTGACCTCGTCCTGCAGCATTCACAGGGTAAGTGCTGGGCCTCCAAGGAGGCACAAGCCAGGACAAGAGCGTCAGCCCTAAAGGTCAACATGAGCAAACACAGGCGAACAAATTACAGGGGGGAAAAGAAACCAACAAAGATGAATGCGGCCGATGAAATGTGACCAAGTGTGTTAATGTGGGGTCAGACAAAGACTTAAAAGATCTTGTACTCAGGATATTAAAATTGCACTCCCTGGTGTGTACCTACCTGTACCTCTTTTCTAAACATTATTTCTGCTACATTTGCCTTGAATTAAGAAAGAGGCTTTTCATCTTCGAAGCAGTCAGACCTGCAATTACACCGACCCAAGTTTTGCATGAAGTAATATTTTTTCCTGCCTTAAACACATTTTGTGCTCAAAATGAACTTGTTAAATAGTCTGTCATCTCCTGTTTCCTTCTTTAAAGATGTGGACAACACCTGAATGGTTAATGAGCTGCAGTGCAGTTTAATCAGAGTGGCAAAACCACTTTTTCAAACAAAGAACAAAGTCATCCCCTCCAGTTTCTCCCACAGCTTCCAGCTTCCCACACCGGTCACTGGGTCACCAGGTCACTGTGCATGTGGTGGCCTTAGAGCACACCCTGAGCCAACCTGTCCAAGCCCTGGAGGCTGCACACACATCTTTGGGGGCTTTTGCTCCCCATCCCCTTGCTTCACAAGCAGATACTTAGTCCAATGTAAAGTGGGAAGGCAAAGGCAGCGTGCTGCCCCAAGTCATGCCTCACCAAGTCTGGTCCTGTTCAGGCTGCACAGTCCCAGCATTTCCACCTGTGTAGGGGCTTACAAGGGTTGGATGCCTTGCTTAGCTGGTAATTTTACTAGGACATGGTTGTACCAGTATACAAGAGCATTGATCTGTCTCCAGTGGTAGTCCTGAGCACAGAAATTTTGCTCAGAGCAGTCATTACCCACAGCAGCAAACAGCTTTGGAGCTGAACACAGGGGTACATGGTGCAGAACTGTTCCAGATGTAATACTATTAAAATAGCTTTTGTTACAGTACATTGAGCACATAGAAGGAAAAATATTACCTATTGTCTGGGTTGTGAGTTCCCCTTTGCATGAAATATGAAAAACATTTCTTACTTGAGTTTGCGAAATGCTTCGTCCCTGGGTAGAGTCTATACACAGCACAGCGTTGCTGTTATTTATGACTTTCCTTAAGCACCTGGAGTTATGAAAACGTACTTTCACTTTGATCCTTCACAGACCCAGTAGCCTGCAGGAAGAATAAAATTCATCAATGGTTTAGTTATGCGTGTCACTGTAACAGAGGGCAGGAATGAGACACAGCATTCCTCTGCCACCTGGGAGCATCTACCCAGCAGTGTGAAGGTGGACAGGTAACATCCTCTCAGTGGGTGAAGTGCATGAAAATGTGAAGAAATAAAGTGCTGGGAAGCAGCTGTTAAGGAACTTCAACTCAGCTGACTGTGATGAGTAAAGATGCCATCAATGGTTCCTGGTACTGGCTAGTGAGTTATTGGATACGTGATGTCCAAAATCCAGCTCCCTTAACACATTGCTATATTAAATCTGTTGCTGCTTTCATTGTTTTATCCCCAAAGAATACGAGAAAGGTGAACTGCTGACTTTCCACAGCTTGCTCTGGCTGCAAATGGAGCTTCAGCTCCTCAGGGCTTTGGCTCATGGGCAGTGAAGCAAACAGCAACAGCAGCTGAAGATGAAGCTGTCTCCCACCTGCCTGCCAGAGGTTACTGCAGCTCTAATGGTGTCAGCCACGGAAAATATCTGCCCGAGTCAGCTCCAGCTGAGGCACAAGGGTAGAGCAGCAAAGATGTAGGTGCTGAATCAGCTGTTTTGGATCTCGGAGGGATGTTGGCAGCAGCATGGGGATGGGGCGGGGCAGGGCAGGGGCCACTGGAGCTGCTCCTGCAGGACTTGCTTAAGGTGCTATGCCAAAGCCCCCAAGCACTTTTTGTGCTTCTTGCCCCAAGATTATGTTTTGTTGGCCAATAATCTCTGAAAGAGGGAGAAAATGAATATTGTAACCTTGCTATTACCCACATGAAAGGTCAAATCTTTCTGAACCTGTTTTTAATTTCATTTGTGATAGGGCTGGGCTTCAGTAAATGCAAACTAATACTAACCCAAACAGAGGCATCTTGCTTAAAAGCTGCTATTATACTCAAAAGAATTTAAATTGCAAAAGCTGAGTGAAAATAGTGTGAGAAGCACAAGGAGCAAACTGCAATCCCTGTGGTTCAGTCCTTGCTGCATGTGTCAAGAATTGTAGGCTTGAAAGTCTGCATTTTTGGTGTGGGATAAAGAAAATATAATAGACAATAGGGTGCCATGGGACAGAATAACACAGCCGGGCAGGGTCCCCATGACTCATGCCCAGAAGACCTTTCCTCAGGAGTGGGAGACATAATAATCCACAACAAACTATTGTAACATGCTGAATGTCGTGTCTCTGAAGCCGCGTTAACGTCCCGCAGCAATGATTTTTCTAATACGTGACTTTGTGTGTTATTTTGCCAGCCACATTTAAAGGCACCACCTTGAGGTTCATCTGAACTGCTCATTTCTCTCTCCTCCATCCCCCTCCCCAGTCCTGGGTGATGCTCTCTTCACTTCCCGGAGAAATGACAGCAGCATTCTGCTGCTTGGAACGATGTTCTGGTTTATCTCCAGGAGACAACAGTAGGTGGTTTACTTTTTGGCATTTCTGTCTCTTTTTGTTAGTTTTTTAGGCTATTTGCCAAGGGGGGGGAAAAGAAAAAAGAAAAAAAAAAGACTACTATGCTTTGCATTTCTATATCATCTTCCATTCAATTCTCCTAGAAGATTTGACAAACAGCCTTTAATTTCGAGCCAGGCTGCTGGCGGGAGGACACAGCCACTCCAGCCCCACTGAGCAAATACTCCCCTGCCTGCTCCCTAGGTCGCTGGGAGGTGGGATGTGGGTACTCAGCTGCAGGAGAGCAGCACATGTGCAGCTGTAGCAGGGCAAAGGCAAAGGCAGCTAACAGGCTGAGCTGCATTTCCATCTCCTCCTGCAAACCAGAGCTGCAGTGAACTCACACTTGGTCACAGTAGCAGTGGTCCCTCCACAGTACGTTCTCCTTCAATAAAAGCCTGTTGTGAGTCATCAGGATGGCCATTGCTCTCTCTCCTGCCCAGCCCTGAGTGCTGTGGATGGCTGCTCATAGAGGATGGTGAGGTTGATGGGCAGAGCTGGTCAGAGTGGAGCCCAGCAGCAGCCCTGGGGCCAGGCTGTCAGTGCAACTGCACCTGCAGCAGCATGGGAGCAGCAGCCATGCCTGGAAACCCAGGATTTCCAGCTTTGCAGCAAGGAATTAAGTCTGTTTGTACAGTTAATGAAGATAACTCTTTTCCTCTTATCTTATTGGAAGCAGGAGCAAGGGGAAGGCCAAGAAATTAGCCAGATAGTGTCGCCAGGAACAGTGCCCCAAATCCCCTGTGACAGCTGATAAAGCTGTGTTGTGGCCACGAAGCAGCAGAGACCACATCGTGACCTCAAGCCTGCCTGAGAGTGGGAGATGGAGGATATTTAAGTTACTAAGCTGCAAACTCCAGTCTTCCCAGGTCACTTTGGAGATATCACCTGCCTCCTCCTTAGGAACAGGAGCAGTGGCATGTGCTCTTATGGCACGTGCCCTTCCAGAAAGGATTTTGGAAAGAATAAAAGTCCAAATCCCTGAGAATTGGTGGAAGCACTGACATTCAGTGGGCAAACCAAAGTCGAGAGTAACTAATTCCTCTGCTTCCCTCACCCATGGCCCCACAGAACCCCAAGGGCAATGGGAGACCTCCCAGAGCAGCAGCACCATCACTCTGGGCGAAGAAGCAAAGGAGTAGAGCAGAGGGGCTGCCCCTCACCACCGGTCATTTGGGCATACACTGGGGTTCACCAGCCAACTGTGTCTTTCACCATGTCTTTGACAAAAAGCAGAGGGTATGGGTGTTCATAGGCACCACTTTGCCAGTTACTCCCTTGCCGATGGACAAGGTGCTGAAGGTATGCACAGGCAGCCAGGCTGGACATGTATTTTTATTGTATAAGGAACTACAATGGAAAAAGCAGTCTAGGACTGAACATTGACTGGCAGAAGTTCCTATATGGGGAGGCGAAGCTGAGCAATGGGGCTGCACTGGAGATATCAACGTCCCCTGTGCAGGGCTGGAGCATCTTGGGGGGCTTCAGATGGACTTTGAGAAAACAGAAGAAATGCAAAGATGAGCAGAGATTTACAGGTACACCCTAGGGTTTGTTCCAGCTTTATAAACAGCCGTCAGAAATCTTTAAACCTGTTACAAGTCAACACATGATGACCCCACACCATATTTTAAGACTTCAGTTTCACAGGTTCATCCCCTCCCCTCTGTGGCAGCTCCCCAAGAGCCTGTTCAGTTTTATGAGTGTGGTGTCTTTTCACGCTGTTGTGCATCATGTCACACAAGAAACTGGAACAAGAAATGGGAGGACCAGCACCTGCCGGGGATGTGCTCTCCGGGGATTGCTTCTTGAGGTGAGAGCAGAGCAGGGACCTCAGTGGGGCTTCGAGAGGCTGATCTGCTGAGGTTATTGAGGAGATGGGTAAGAGGAGACTTCTGTGTAGTTGATGTACCTTTGTAGGGAGATGCTTCTGCTGTGCCACAGCTCTCCTATCTGGCACTGGTGGAGCAAAGTCCAACATGGGGAAGGGAAATAAAACTTTACTAAAAATTAAAATATTGGGCACAATTAAAAGAGTTAAAATAGGGCCCTTTCAACACCCTGAAGAGAGAGAAATAGAGTTTCTGGCACTGGAAATCTTAAAGACCTTACAAAACGAGGTTGTAACTTTGCCAGAAATCCTTGATCTGAAGCGAAGTGTCCCTGGTGGAGCCCTATGATCCATCCTGCCAGGTGTTGTGATCATGTCAGGAGCAACTTTCCACTTAAAAGCTGGTGAAGCAGACTCCTTGTTTTACTAAGACCACTTAATACCATTAGTGTAAAGGGAGCTTGGTAGCTCTGCAGTCTCAGGTAGCTCTGAGTACAGTCACACGGGGAGCCTGCTGCCCACCCTAGGCCAGTTCATACAGTATCGTGTTAAAACTGGGCACAGAGACATGGAGGGACAGATTTCCCCAAAGGAAGCCAGGGGCAGAGATGGGAGTCTGACGGTTTTCTTGGAATGATCAGATTGCTCCTTAGCAGTATAACCATGATTCCTCTTGAGGATAAAAATGCTGTGGTCTCATTTATACTTGGTATTATACAAGAGATTCCCATTGACAGCCACTCTGAGAAATTTCTCAGTGACCTTCTTAAAGGGAGCTGGGAGGAATATTTGACTTAAAAGTGATGAATTTGAGACTTCTGGTGGAGGCTTTGGAATAATGAAAAGTATCTGCTTATTCTATAATATTCTGGCTTATCCTAACGCTTTGCTGCTAATACAAATTAAGATTTTTTTTTTAATTAACCTATGAGTCTGATTTTAAAAGCAGTCTTATTTTGATTGAAAAAGTCATTTTGTGGGTCAAAACTGAGGTGGAGGTACCATTCCTAACTTCCTTACTGCATTCACATGGTCACTGTATGCTGTCCCTGTGTTTTATGGTCTTGATGTATTTCTTGGACAGGACTTGCTCTGAAAAATGACTGATTTTACAATTTACAAGCTATCAAAATGAAATAAAAGCAGTACGACTGTGCAGCTCTGGGGATGCAAGGCTCTGATGAGATATTTTCAATAAATGAAGCGTGCTGGGAAGAAGAAAGAAGTTACCACCAGTTTGTTTTCTGTTCCCATTTTTTCGTCAGGCGTCAGCCTTTACACATCACCTCCTTACACAAACATGTCGTTACCTTCAGGCTTGGGCCCATGTGCATCCAGGTTTAAGGGTCCCTGAAGCTGTGACAGATGTGGCTTTTTGTCTGGTGGTCACCTCTATGAGTTGGGCTTGCCGCTGGTGATGTTTGACTGCCCCTTGCACATGCCAAGACGTTTGCAGACCTCCAGGCCCTACGAGGGCACATACATGTGGTCCTTTTGCACTCCCTAAACACCCCTCAGGGCTGTGCAAAACACCCTTACCTTCACCCCCTGCGTCCCTCTCTCAGTACCTAGCCAGTCTCTGCTGCTGGGCTGCCATGGAGAGCCCACTGGTGTGAGAAGTCAGAGCCAGGCTCCCACTCCCACTTCAAATGATGCTCTTTAACCACAAAAAAGGCCCCCAAAACCCACCCTCCTCCCCCCCCCAAAAAAAAAAACAACCCAAAACTCAGGAAAAAGAAAGAAAACACAAAAAAGAAAAGCGAAAACTTAAAATAAAAATAAAACAGTCAAAAATTAAAAATCAAAAAGAAAAAAAAAAGAAAATAAGGACAAAAAAGAAGAAGAAGAAATTTAGTTCCGTGCATAAATGCAGGGACTCAGTCACTGAGGGTGGCCAGTGCATTATCCCCTACATCGATGGGCTGAAAAACGAACCTGAGAATTCGGTGGCCCCGGTGACCGGGTCTCACATAAGTTACGAGCTTTGACGTAAAGCTCATATGTGTATGTCCCGTGCTGGGTCAGGGGTGGTGGGACGGATGCTGCAGCCCAGTCCCTCCTCCTGCAAGCCCCAGCCCGTCAGTGAGGCTCCTGGTTTATCCTTGGGGTTTGCATAAATTTGTGGGTATTTTAAACAGCTTTAATGCAGTGACCATTCAGTGTTTCCTTACATCACATTTGCACCCACAGCTGGAAATTTTTTGTGGCAAACAGTAAGCAAGCAACATGTATCCTCACAAAATGCTTGCAGCTGCAGTTGTGTGCCTTAGATAAAAGTGTTGAATCTTGGATCTCCACACACAAGTCCACTGACATTCAGTCACACGAATTGTACACTTTAGATATGTTTTAAATGCAGAGATGACAAGAGAAAGCCCCCCAAACCCACAGTGAAATGTATTTCCAGCTCTCCGCAAGTTTAGCAATCATTAAATAAAAGAGAAGGAATATCTTTTCCAGGTCTCTGAAAGCTCAGTGATCATTAAAGCAGAAGGAATATCTTTTATAGACTTCCTCAGGATTTACATCCCACTTCTCTTCACAAAGTAAACTGCTAAAACTGTCCTGGCCTGTTATCCCTGTGTACCTTGTGTCCTTGGGGTTATTCAAGTTAGAATAGTGAGATAAATTAGGCAGTAAAATGGACTAAGAGTTTCTTTTGTGGCCACTGACATTTAAAAAATTCTTCAGATAAAGGCAACCCACGACAAATATTTGCAAGTTAATGAAAGCCTTGGAAACTTCAGTATGCAGATGTAACATGGGTAAATACGCAGCATTTCTTCATGGAAATCCAGAGCAGCAAATGGATAATAGGAAACAATAGTCATGGACATGAATACTTGTTGCGGGAGATGCCTCTTTATATAAGAGATGTTAATTGAAAGTACTTTGAAAATCAGATTTGCAAAACAAGATCGAACATTAGAATTGTAAATAACCAGAGTCAAGTGGAATCTCCTTTAAATACACTTAGGTACGCTCCTCACGCGGTGCTAATAGGGCACAGCAGCACAGTGAATCGGAAACAGAAAAAATTATATTCTTACGCCTGTGTTGCATCCGAAATTGTGCATTAAAGGAAAGATCATCCAAATTAGGAACATGTAGAGCAAAAACTATAATGACTGTTGTGTGCTGGTCTTCAGCAATTTTTATTTTTATACGTAACAGATATTCAGAATAATGTAAAGCTCAAAGTCCTTCCCACTACCGT
The DNA here is from genome assembly GCF_000696875.1 of Nestor notabilis. Classification (NCBI taxonomy): domain Eukaryota; kingdom Metazoa; phylum Chordata; class Aves; order Psittaciformes; family Psittacidae; genus Nestor; species Nestor notabilis. The sequence goes on along the minus strand of NW_009923075.1, from coordinate 6,293 downwards.
CTTTTCTAAGCACGAGCGTAGTTTATTTGCTGTAGGTTTAAATCTTTAAAGTAGTTTCATAAAAATAAAATATATAAGGTTTTGAGCCATAAAGACTTTCTACCCTTTGAAAGTATTCACCCTTAAATTCTGTCATTAAGCCAGGCAATAGAAAGTTGTCAATATTTGTTCCCTCATTTGGAGGGTTTTTAATCTTCTGTTCGCTTTTAATAGCTACAAGATCAATAGTAAATTTCAGGGTTTAGGCTCACCTATTTGATAGCACCAACAGTGTTTGTAAAGAAATGCCTTTCTGAAAAAGAAAAGCCTTTTAATATTCTCTTTCATATTCATACCTCATTAAAGTTAATAAGCAATACAGAAATAAAAGTTTAAACCCATTTGAATGAAATGCAATAAAGGGGAGAGAAAAATACGTACAGTTAAATACTCTGTTTTCAGACTAAATCATGAGATGTCAGTTTGCAGACGATGCATATTGTACCAGCCCACTGGAAAATGGAGCAGCCAAACAGCTGCTATTGTTCCTACCCTAGAAAAATTAAAATCTCGTAATAACATAGGCATGGAAGTTGCCTATAATTTCACATTTAGGCCTTTGTTTAGAAAAGACTTGGGCTCTACTTAAGAGCAAAGTTCATGTAACTGTCAAGGCCAGACTGCATTATTACCCGACTGCGACAAGTCCTGTGCACAAAAAAGGGATTCATCCCAAAGGGTTATTTGGCATGGCCAAAGCAGCTCTGGAGTGCCAGGCCTCTCTGGTAAGTCCCTGCATAAATTGAAGAAGGAAACAAGGAGGCTTCATGAACAGAAGATCTTGTGTTGGAAGAAGAAGCAAGATCAATTAGCTACTAATTACTTCTGACTTTACTTTCCAGCATTCACAAGGCGTATGCTTCAACTTTGCTGAAGCCAAACTTCAGTCAACTTCACTGATAACATCAAGACACACAGGGCTCATCTCACTTTAGCATGGTTAGATCCATCCTCCCCATTTATTTCCCTGCCTGGGATTGTGAAGAGACCCCATACACCTTGGGATGACTGAGAAGGGGCTTTCCAGCCTGCAGTTGAAGTGCATTGGTGGTGTTGGTGGCCAATCTGTTGAGGTGGGCAGATGTCTATCTCAACAATTTGTATTTTTTTCTAGTATACAGCTGGGACAGGAACAGGTGGGATGGGATAATATACTGGTCTTGGCAGTCCTGGGGTAAAGGTTAGACTTGATGATCTTAAAGGTCTATTCCAACCTAGTTGATTCTGTGATTCTGATTATAAATAGCTCAGTCTGGTTGTGTGCTGCAGTTTCAGTGTGAGTATTTGCTGAAGACTTCACATTCCCCATCTCCAGAAGACCAGCTGCCACACAGTTAAACTCAGCCCTTAGCCTCAGGATGACAAGAACGTGCCTGAGCTATAGTGCCTGCCGGGCCCAGGTGTACGTCTGCCACTAGTAACATGGAAATGCTTCTTCTAAGATGAAGTGATCGTGGTCAATTCGTTCCTTGTATCAGCTACAAACGTTGTTTCTTCTGCACACCCATCACATCATTCTCCTCTAGCCATCGGTATGTCTTCAGCAAAACCTTCCAAATAGCAAAAAGAGCAGGCCTGCTTTCCATGTCTTCTGATGGTCAAGAGGAAACACATACAGAGAAAACACTCATGCTTATATAGATGAGTAGAAAATAAACACACATGGTGGAAAGATCTCACTTTGTGAAGTTCACTTTATAGTCTTTATTAGCATAAGAAAGTAAAAAGTTCTTCAAGTTGCTGTGCTGTTTTCAGATGTTACATGCTACACCGCAATGAATAAATGGTACTTGCAACCTGGTGCTCCGTAGCTCTCTTATTTGCAGCTAATTATGTAGAAAGTCTACACAGTTTCCATAATTTTTGTCATAGGAAATTGTTAAAAGCTGGGGTCACGATGTGCATCAGGACTCTCCACACGGTGCCAATGACAAGAGTGTTTTTCTAAATTCTTCCACGAAAGCGTTTACCCAAGGAACTTGGACAAAGCTCCTTATTGCTCAGTGTTAGTAGTTCCCCAGCCTACCCTGACCCTTGCAAAATGATCTGTTGCGGACACATTAATAAAGCAGCTAATGTCTTTTTTAATTCTGCTTTTGGGGTGTGAGCTCTCTCCCTGAATGAAGTGAGCAGCTCCACTGCCTGAATAATCACTTCCATAAATTGATATGGACTGCAGCCACGTCCATCTGTGCTGTGATTTCCACATACACACACACACCCTGCTTGGAAGGGGCCTGTACCTCCTAAGTAATTATTTACATTCCACCTATTGCATTCTCCATTGCAGTCTTCAGTCATTTCTCATCTCAATTTACTCCCTGTTATCTTCTGTTTCCAAAAAATACTGCATGAGGGGTGAAAGCCCGTGGAAATCTCCATCCTGCAACATTAGGTGCTTTCCGCCTTTAACAAGGAATGGTTGCAAGTTACGTGAAGACCCTTGGATCTGAAGAGTGTGAAAATAGAGATTATTATGACTTTTACAAGCTTTTATTTTGATACAGACAGGTTGGTCTTAGTCACTTTTCTTAAAAAAGCTGGTTTATTGTTATTAATAATAATGTCTTAGCCTTGCTGTCAATAGGAGAACAATGAATGAGAAATTCTGGCCAAAGACATTGTATAAATCCCTCATCTTCAAAACTCAGGTACCATTTTTACCCAGAGAAGTGAGGGGTTATGAAGCCAATGCAAAAACCCACCCAGAGACCAGCACATGCCCAGCCCCCTGCAAGCCATGGGGACAGCATGGCAGGAGGCTACTCCCTCACCTGGCCATGCTGGAGCCTGCTCAGAGGCAGAGGGGCAGGAGATGAGTGGATCATGCTGATGCTCTTGGTCATAATGAAGTCTGTCAGGCCAGGTGAGGTTTGGGGCGAGTTATGGGTAAATTATGCTTGTATGAGTGAGATGATTGTGCTGGATCTGGGACCAGGAAGAAATTTTCCCTTAGGCAAAGGCTGGCAGGGTCTGGAAGCTTCTTCATTCCCTCTGATACGTGGGGCTTGGTCACAGCCTTGGTTCTCAGCAAAAGTTTCCCTGATGTTGCAGGGACATGCAAACTGTGGGGTTCGTGGGTTTTGTAATATCCTGGGTCCCCCTGTTTTGCTGATGAGCACTATTAATATCACGTTTCTATTTCTGCCTGAAACGTGCAGAAGAGTTTTGGAAAGCATTTTTTGGCCTAGATGGGTCATGTCTGAGAAGGAAGGTATCTTGTCTGGACTAAATGTCTATTTCTAGTGGGTGCAGGAAACTGGGCTGGAGGTGCCAAACGGTCTCTTTGAGACCTGTGTCCGTGAATATCAGTGGTCTGGCACCTCTGCTCAATTCCCAGTCAACAAAGATCGGATGAGATGTCAGGCCATGACCATGGGACTTCCCCATCTTGCCCTATGAACAAGAGGTTAGAGGTCTTGAGGAAATGTAAGAAACAAAGGAGAAAGGGGGGTGGGAGGGAAGTGAGATAGAGAGGGGCATGACAAAGAAATGTAGGAAAAAGGTGACTAAGGAGAGGCACAGGGCTTCCAAATGGAGCTGTTAGCCTTCTCACCTTCCTTTACTGAACGTCTCCTTGTAGGTAAGTGATCCACACAGATTGTAAAGGAAAGGGGTGGGCTGGCTGCACTAATAGTCCTGGCTGTTCTGGATACTAAACAGCTGGAAACAAAGCAAATTGACTAAAATTCACCAGCACAGGCCCTATCCAAATCCCAGTGCAATCTCCACACCCCCAAGCTTATTTGGTGATCTCTTGGAGAAAAAGAAATGAAAAGGCATTAGTAGCAACCGGTATGGCAACACTTGGCAGAGGCAGGCGGCATGTCCTCCTCCTGCAGCAGTGGGATCTCATCACCCCCTTCCCCTGTCACCTTCTTTGTTATAAAACAAAAGAGTTGGGTGAAGTCTGGCAGCACCCCAGAGTGTCTGGATAACTTTTCATGCTGGGCAGAGAGTACATGAGCTGAGGTGTGTCTGCTCAGCCAAAGCCCCTCTGGCATGGCCTGGCCTCACTGGTGAGCTCTTGGTGGAGAGAAGCAGGAATCTACAAACATGAACACATCCTGTTGGCTGCATTTTTGCCAGTGAGTCCATGCAGCTTTTGCCTGCATGAGATTTTGGCATGAGGAAATGATATTACTAGTCCGTCACTTTTACAAGCAATGAAAGTTATGGAGGAGGGACAGATGTTCACAAAAACCACAAACCAAACAAATACCCAAAGCTGAAAAATAAATAACCCAGCTAAAAAGGAAGCCTCGGAGCCAGACTGACTCCTCATCAGCCGCTGCAGCACTCAGTTTCCCCAGAAGTGGCTGGGGACTCCCGCCAGCCAGAGCGATGGTGGGAGCTGCCCTGTCCCCTGTGCCACCACCACAGGTCCCTTTAGTCTTTACAGCAGAATCACGTTCCAGTGCATTTCTCCATCCAAGCCACTGAGGGACACGGCCTTGCTCCATCCCTAGTGGGGAGCAACTCGGTAAGACGGGAAAGTGCAGCAAAGTTTCGCTGGTGGTGGTGGGCTCGGCTCCGGGGGGACACAGACGAGA
>NW_009923075.1:618-1143 GCF_000696875.1 Nestor notabilis | reverse complement strand
TCGGCTCGGTGCAGACACAGCAGAAAAGGCAGGTCGGGCAGATGGTGAGGATGTCCCCCGGGCCACTGTGCGGGCTCTCCATCAGCTGGGTGGGAGGTGGGCCAGCAAAGCAGCCTGCACGGACGTAGGGCAGCTGCGTGGTGCCATCCATGTGGCTCGCGCCTCCATGGAGGGAACCTTTCTCTCTGGCACTGAAACCAATCCAGGAGGGAGCCTCTGGACCTTGCCAGTTTTGCACTTCAAAGATGCTGGCAGGTAGGCTCTTCCTTTCCGATTACAGCATGTCATTACCACTCACCCGGGCTGTCTCTGAGCATTGGTTGGGATGCAGCAGCAGTGTGGTGGATGCTTTAAACCCTGGTAGATTTGCTCGTGTCTCCTGATGCTGGGTCCTTCTGCCAGCCCTGCTTTATTAAAAATGTATGGTTTTATGAATTATTCTACTTGCCAGTGTTTTGTGTTCAGCTGCTTATTCCCCTTGTGGTCGCCGCTGGGTTTGCTCCTCTTCCTGGCATGCAGGGCATG
>NW_009923075.1:0-498 GCF_000696875.1 Nestor notabilis | reverse complement strand
CTGGAGGGGGGCTGAAGCCCTCTCCCAGCGACCTGCTCTCCCCAGGAACTCTCACACTGACCTCCCTGAGCTGCAGGGCCCACCCGTGCGGGTGTCTGTGCGTGTGTATCATTTTGAAGATGGTAGTGGAGAATGCTCAGGTAAAAATCTCACTTTTCAAAGCAGTTGGTGCAGGTACAGCAGAGGCAGACCTGGGGCTGGGGCAGGGGCAGGGACAGGGGCAGAGGGGCAAGGGCTGGGCCAGAGGGGTAGGGGCAAAAGGACAAGGGTTGGGGCAGGTGCACAGGGGGAACAAGGACAGACAGACAGGTTACAAGGACGGGCCCTGGAGCAGAGACACAGAGGGATGGGGCAAAAGGATGGATAGAAGGATAAAAGCAGAAAGACCAGGACTGAGGCCGAGGGACACGGACATGGAGCAAAGAGGGTGCAGGGATAGGGACTCGGGTGTCGGGACGGGGACCAGGAGCAGGGACAGGAGCCGGGACAGGAACAGGG
>NW_009923074.1:9288-62530 GCF_000696875.1 Nestor notabilis | reverse complement strand
AGTTTTAGGGAAGTTTACAATAAAATTAATGGTTGTTTCGTGTTTCAACCTCTGGAGGGCTTGTGGTGCCTCCCGCGAACCGCGCAGTGCGGTAAAAGATCAGCTCCCCCCTCACGCGGCGGGGGGGACGGGACACATGTTATTGATCGAGGTGAAACTGGAAGTGTGTAATTGCTCTTGTCAGGTTTTAATCAATACGGGGAGGAAAAATGTGTGGTCTGCAAAGCTGCATGTCCTACTTGTATGTTGCAGCATAGCTTTCAGTACCCCCAAGATGCTCCCTGTTAAGCAATATTGCCTGTCCAGACATAGAAGAAAGTAGTGTATGCTTCAGTTCATTTGAGGTGAGGGAAGAAACCTCTGGGATACATACAACAAGAGTACACGGCCCTTTAAAAATCCGGGAAATTATCTGAAGTTGTTGGATAACATAAATAGACACAACTGGTAATAGACAGTAAGGAGAATATAGGTGGGTAAATACTGTTCTACAATTTTAAATTATCTATTTAGGAAAGAAAAACATTTGTCAGCAAGGAGTCAGTCTGATGTGCAGACTCTAGTTCAATCTCTCATGTTTAGGCAAAGACTAGTGTAGTTATGTTACAGCTGTTCTGGTCTTTATTACATTTCTCACAGGGAAGCTTAATTAACTGTCCCAGAAGCTGTTCCTGCTGGCAGGTTCTCATCCATTGCCTTTTTTATGTTTGTGTTGTGTGTTGAAATACAGAAGAACTGTAGAAACACTTTTTGGTTTAGTTTGGGTTTTTTTGTTTGTTTTGTTTTGTGTGGTTTTTTTTTTTTTTGTTTTGTTTTTTTTTTGTCTAGGAGAAGGCTCAGATTCAGTAATGTTGAACTTTCCTCTTTTCAGTATGCTTTGCCTTGCTCTACAGAGGCAGGTCCCTTCATATCCTTGCCTTGTTACATATGGGATGAGGACGGTCAGGGAAAGGTCAGAAACTGTGCTGCTAGATATGAGCTCTTGCCTGCAGCCTTTGACAGCGATCAGTGTGTGGAATCCTTGCGCAGGGCTCTCTGGCTCAGCTGGAAAACAACCTTCCCAAACTGTAACACCCACGCGGACCCTCCATCTGGTTTGAAGAGTTCAACAGGGTTATTTGTGTGAGAAGCTGATTTTAATTGCATGATAATTTGAACATGGGCATAGTGATTCCTATATCACTGGATCATAAACTGAATGCAACAAGAAATTAATATAAATTGCCTATGAATATATGTAGGCTGGAAGTCAAGAGTTAGCTAGATGAAATTTGAAACAGCCCATACACTGTTCTCAAGTTCATTCTGACCCCTGTGAAATTTGTTCAGAACTACTGCAGACCCCCAAATATTTCGAGGTTAAATACACACTTAATATTTACTCCAAGGGCTTAACACTAGGGTCTATTGTGCCTTTGCTGCCTCAGGAGTCATTTCAGCCATTCTTTCTTTCCCTGGCAGCAGCTTCAGGGTCTGCACAGGTCGGTAAAACACAGCTGTTTAATCTCTGTACCTCGTCTTCATTCACATGAACCCCTAGACTAATCATACTTGAAATACCTGCTACCCTCAGAAGAGGACATTGATAACCATAGCCTTGTTTCTGCCAGCACCTTCTTTCATTGTAGCCATGTTGGTCTTGGAGGATCTAACTTTCTTTGTACTCCCAGTGGCCCAATTTCTAATCCCTGTTTTACTTGATTGTAGCTAGATTTCTGGCTAGAACACCTTTCTTGTTATACAGACTCCTGACTGCTCCCTGGCCCAAATAAATGATATGCAGGAATTTTAGTGGAAAGCTCTGCTGGTCCAAACACAAATCCCAGCCACATCTGAATATCCTGATTTTGTAATTTTGTATCCTACTTCTGCAGTTCTCTGAAGAACCTTGCAGTAAGTTACTGCAAGGCTAACTGTTCCTTAAGTACAACTGCTGTGACTAGACGAACTGATGTGTCCCAGAGTCAGTTGTTCCTGTTGGTTGTGTAAGTCATTTTAGCTCTGTGTGCTGTGGATGATTCACTGGGAAATCTAAGTCTTCCATTCCAGCCTTATAAAAAGCCTAACCTCACAGACTAAGAATCTCATGTTTTCTTGGCTAGGATTAAGGCAGAAACTATCAATATGCCATTTACATGTTCTCTGTTCTCTCATGTGTATATCCCACAAGGAAATAACAGATCTCCAGTTCCACCTATTCCAAACCATTACTGAGTTTCTGATTAAGGCTAGAGAGGTTTTTTTTGCACGCTTTTTCTTCCGCCTGTCATCTTTCTTCGCCCCAGCCTTAACTTTCCTCTACAAAATCCAAACCGATTCTTATCTTACACATTAATGAATCCTGTCTTCTAAATCCATAACTTTGAAAAAATCAACAAATGCATAAATAAAGGTCATCCTGTTACACAGTGTGCATGGGGTTCAAGCAAACCTTTGACCTGATTGCTAACTGAAAGCTGTTTCAAAAACCTATGTCGCTCTTAGGTAAAATGGAAGTTATTTTTGGGAGAGGTTTAAAGATTATGAAATGAAGAACAGAAATAATCAATTTTCCAAAATGTGAAATGTCACTCATAAAGTGTTATCAAATAGATTTGTACTGTTTAACTTGGCTGTACATAATCTGGAAAAAAGGTGTGACTAGTGGCATAATTGAGTCTGAAAAATTATATGAATCTATAAGGTACTTATAACCATGAAGATACAGGGAGAAGAAAAATGCATACTGACTCCTTTGGCTGCCCTGAAGGAGGAATGATGGGATAAGGATACCTAGTGAGAAGGATCAACAAGAAAGGAATCAAGGGATATATCAATCATTGGATTTGATAGATCAGTAGGTCAGTTCTGATGAGGTAGGTTAAGGGAAACCATTTGAAAAAACACTGATATTAGAGAGGAAAATGGGTAGCAGAATTAAACCTACAGAATAAAGAAGAAAGAAAAGTGATTAGGTTTTGGTAGGTTGCAAAACCTAGTCACTCGATTGCTAGGAGGAGACCTAGCAAGTGACTTAGAATAAGGTTTTGTGGTGAGAACAATAGCAGGAGGGATGGGTGTGTGAAACAGAAGCATGGAGCCTCTCCTCCACAAGCACGTGTGTAGCATAGTTGTGAGACAGTGCCATTTGACTTCAGAACTATGGATCAGTAGCTGGAAATGTAGCTTCACCTTTGTGTACATGCTTACATGTGCACACAGCTTTCAGCTTCTGCAAAAGGTAGATGTATATGTATGCTTTTGTTTGTTTGGTTTTTAATAGGGGAAGGTGAGAATCTTCTCTGTAGGGTAAAGGAAGGGGGAAATGCAACTATTACATGAAGAGTAGGAAAGGACTGGTCCAACTGAGGCACTTGTTCCATCCTGGGATCATGGTGGCCTGAAGTTTTGTCTACTCAGAATGCTAAAATAGGGTACACATGACCTCTGACTAGACCTGGGCTGGGCGGGAGCCAGTGTAATAGTTTAGCAGTCAGGGTTGGGGTTAAGTTTAGGGGTACCAGAATCTGAAGAGCCTGATTTATTGGTGGATTCTGTGAGCTTTGTGGGGTTAAGATGGAGTCATTTTAAGACATAGTTAGCTCTGGGATGTTGTTTTAAAATTAGGGTTAAGTTTGAGATGGGGACAACATGGCATTAAAACTTGTATATATTGAAATACTGAGGTATCCTGAGGGAGAGAACATTAAAGAGACAGGTGAGCTGAAACCAAAGAGGAAAATGAAGTGAAATTCGTTTAGATTTTTATATGTCGCTTCAGCTCAATTTACCTATTTCCTTAAAACTTAATTACCACTGTAATTTAAGGGTACTTTCAAATTAACAGTTTCTTTGAATTTTACCACCCATCTGTAAATATAGACAGGTGATATTCAAGCCACCCATACAACACACATGGAATCTTGTTACTGTTTTGTACAGCAGAAGCTTTACAATAATGCTTGTTTGAAAGGAATAAAAATTATTTTTTTCCTGCATCATTTGAGCAAAAGAAAAATGAAGATAAGTTTGAAAGAATGAACTAGAAGGCTTAACAAAATCCATTTGGAGAATGAGAAAGAGCTCAGGTAGCTCACTCCAGGGCTGGCTTTTGCCTGTTGTGCAATGCCTCATGACTTCTTTACCTGGACTTTGCTTCCTCTGAGGTAAAAAGAACTGTGCAATTGTTTTTTTCTTTCCATGCTGAGTGGTGTGTATAGGATGGTTGCATTTCATCATACAATGAGATTCCATGTTGTTGTTATCTGATTCTGTTGTAGTCTGTTTTTTAATCACATCCCTTTACCTTTTCTAAATCAATATCCAATCACTGTTCTTTCAGGGGAAAAATTTGCAATTTATTAAGGCTTGCCTGAAACGAGTGTGTGAGTTTTATCTCAATGATGTACATGCCGAAGTCCACTGAATCATTTAAATCTTTTTCATTGTTTTCCACTTTGCATGTGATGGAAATATCATTTTGGAGTTGACAGAGAGCCAGGTAGCAGGACTAAACCAGAAAACTCATTTATAAAGCACATTTTACAGGGCCTCGTATCTCAACAAACTATTTCCCGTTCCTGAGAAGGTTAATCTTACTGATGTTAACTTAGCAGTCACCGACACATGCTTTCATTCAGGGGTTGAACCTGTCTTTTTCAGTTCTTCTGTAACAGAATCTTCCAATATGCTGAAGTGTCATCAGTATTCTGAAGTGTCACAACTGTTACAATAGTGATATTTACCTTTCTCCCCATCTGTTTCCTGGACATAAGGTGATGTCTTCAGCTATCTAATTGGAGAAGGATTTTTTCCTTCTATAGAGAAAACAGAGCCAGCCTCTTAATTAGAATGCAGGTAAAGGATGGGGGGACAATGGCCAAAAGCTGCCTTAAGGAAAATCCTAATTAGATGTTAGGGGAAAAAGAAAATATCGTAGTAAAGGCAGTCGGACACTGGAACAGATTGCCTCAAAAACTTGTGGAAGATGCCTGAAAATACTCTGAACTCAATTGGATAAGGCCCTGAGCTACCTTATCTGATGGCAAAGCTTTGCTGTTGCATAGTCAGACCAGATGACCTCCTGAGGTCCCTTTCAACTTAAATTAATACATGATTCTGAAGTACTTGCTAAGAAGTATTGGAGATGCCTGTGCTGACTGACAGCTATCCTTCTCAGGCTGTACTGCCACTATTTAAGTTAGCAAGTTTTTTCAACTGGAAAAAAAACCAAGTGCAGCATTTTTCTAAGTCCAGGGCTGTTACCTGCTGCATAGTAAAACTGTCTTAGGTTGATGTAAGTAGCCCCTGTTTCTTGAGTCATTGCCACTAATGTGCCAATTAGTGTTTTTGTCTTGCCACGTCTTTTATTTGCAATTGCATGGTGAGGGAACTGAAAAAATGTTTTGATTTCTTAGCTGGATGAATGTAGGCTGTACTGTCATTCATTGGTAGGAACAAGTAGGAAAGATTCAGCCTAGTTAAAATCTGAGTCCTTCAGTCTGTGAAAATACAAAAAAATTCAGTAATATCTTCTTGCCATATTTTGCCTTTGCTGTTGAAATTGGCTTTCTCACATGGTAAATTTTGATCCAGCAGTGGAACGCAAGTTAACAACAGAGCTTATTCAGGTCTTTTGGGTGTTTTCTACAAAATTTAGTTCAATCTTCTAAAAGACAACAAAAATAAGGAGACTCAAGACTTTGACTGTGACATTTGAGGCTATTTCACATGTGTGTTTCCACATATGTCCCTGCCCATGGCAGTGGGTTTGGAGCTATATGATTTTAAGGTCCTTTCCAACCTTAACCATTCTGTGATTCAATATAAACGTGTAAGTCAGGATCAGGCCAATGAAATACAAAATTGTATGTATTGGTATGCATTTCCATTTAAATCTTATGAATAATTGGAAAAATTAATAAACTAAGCAAAAATAATGTAATAATGAGCTTATCACTCTGCACTGTAAATTCTTGAGCATAGCTAATGTGTAAGAAATTATAACACTCAGGGAGAGGAAACAGAGCACTGTAGGCTCTGTTGCCCTTACCTGGTTTTTGTGGTTTGACAGAGTGGAGAAGCTGTAGAAAGAAAATCCTGTAAGCTGAGTCCATGCATTTATTTTTAGTTTTATATGAGGCATTTGCTAATGGCAAAATGTCCTTGAGGTTAGGGAGAGGTTTTTTGGCACAGTCAAGTTTCTGCATTCCAATTTTACAATCATTTGCTCTTTGCAAGTAATAATAAAGCAGTTTGAGAGGAAACAAAGGAAAGCAATGAGACTAGAGAGGCCAAGTTATTAACCCAGTGTTATTTCCCTCCTTATAAGCAACAAATATAGTCTAGGGCACACAGGTACCATTAAGTTTATCCCGTAGAGCATCTCCTATTTCTTTCTACTACAGATTTACTCTCATATAACCCGCTTGACTTCAAATGATTTAAAAATGCAAAAGCTGCAGGAAAGTGGCACTAGATGATCCTTTCCATCAGAAGTTAAAAGAAAAAGGCTTTTTAAGTGTAGCAAGGGAAGGCCTGACTACACAGTAGAAACATCCAAGGTAAATGCTAGGAAACAAGAGCGAAAGGAGAATGGTAGAAGAAGAGCCAGGTAAATTAATTTTTCCATGGGTAAAGTTCGGTTGGAAACTAGACGATTACTAACCTTCGGAAGGGTGTAGGCTTTGGATACATTTCCTAAAGGTGAAGTAGCTTGATTCCATTAAAGGACACTGGCCTTGATTCAAGAGGTCCTTTTAATCCATACACAAGGGAATTACAGAAGGGTATGGAGTAGTGTGTGGCATTTCTTAACTCTCTCCAGAATCTTTTGCAGTTTAAAGACGTTTCAGTCTGTTTGAGAGATTTTTCCTGACGTTGATATACTGATGATTCTTTGTTTTATGGGAGATGTGATTTAAGCAGTAAAATGCCATTCAACACAGGTGATACAAAATGCAGAATCATATTTTGTTACATCAGAAAGCTTTTCAGTATGTTCATTTGCCTAAATCAGTCATCATCTCTAGGCCTAAGATAATTTCCTGTTTTCTTCTGAAAATTTCAAATTACTTTTAAAGTATTTTTATAGCATAGGAAGAATTCTGTTTGTCAGTCTCACTGAGGCTGAGCTTGTGTATGTTTCTAAACTTACAATTTTTTTTGTTATGCTCTTCTTGCCTCCTTGCCCTTCAATAGGAAAATACATTTTCCATGGATGTACTAGTAGAACGATTTCTTACTATTTTTAAGCTGGTTTTGCGTAGATACCACTGTTTGTCTTATGGTAGTTTTTCTGGTGCGTGGCTTGCTATCTTTTGATTAATTTCTTTGTCCCCTGGGAAGCAAATTTGTGATGTTTGGGTTGAAAACCTGACATGAACTTGAGCTTTCATGTGCTTTCTAGTCTTTAATTAAGCATATTGACATATTGTTAGTAAGGATGATAGCTGCCTGTGGCATAGCTGGCAGGAGCACTGATTCTGTTGTTACAGTCATTTATGACTTATCACAGTAGATGGAATCACCACTTTGTTCATTTGAATCTTTGTAAATTAGGAAGAATCAATCTCTGTCCATGCAGAGAAACTGTATTATTCCTATTCTGATTCAAATAGCTCAGAAGTAGGTAGGGGTGATCTCAAAATTTTGGGGAAAATTACTAGGTGAACTTGCTATGCTTTTTAAAGGACTTCAAGACTAATTGAAACTTGTCAGGGCAGATTCTCAGCTGATGTAAATTAGTGTCACTTCACTGATGTGAGTGTAGCAAAAGCATTTTAACCAACTGACAGTCCTTAAGGTTATGCATTCCTTTCTTGTTTTGTTGCTGATTTTGAAATGAGAGGACTCCAAGTGAACTTTTTGTGCAAATCCTTCTGTTGGGGTCAGAGCAGGTCATGGATAAAATAGGAGTACAGATAACTTCAAGCTCTTTCCACATGAGTTACAACCTAATCATTGCCTCATGCACTCCCAGAACTTGGTTTCCCGCAGCCTCTCTCCTGCTCCTGCTTGACCCTGATCTGAATTAAATTATCAGAGTCACTGTAGCATATATTGTAATACTGTGTTCAGAAAATAAAAGTTGGAAACTTGGCATATTCAAGAGTAGAAAGCAGTTTCAGAGAGCAGTTCAGTGAATGCACCAGCATTTCCAAAATGCTCCTACTAACAGGACTGCGATTTACTATTAATACATTGATGAAGTATTAAGACAGTGTATGATGTAACTGTTCAGTCTGCAAGTGAGTTAGCTCCCATTAACAGTCTTGATCAGATTTCCCGATGGGAAACTCTGCTTTGTCAGATGACTGCCATCCTCAGTTTTCAACCCAGCATTGTGGTTTTTGCATATCGTGTTATGTTTAAAACAGAAACATGTTTTAAAAACATAAAAAAAAGGCATAATTCTTTTTATCTTTGTTGTCTGGAAAACATTTTGAAAAACGATGCTGCAAACTTTCATTCAAATTTAAATCTTAATAATGGAAAGTCTGTCAAAACTGTTCTATTTGTCAAAAAGTGGGGTGTTTTTTTTATAAATAAAATTGGCTTCTATAAACATTTTTTTTCCAAAGTAAGATCATATTTAAAGTATTATTTTCATTTAAATAATTTATAAAACTTAAATACCTGCCTGAATCAGGCCTGTGTTTTTCAGTGTGGATTGTTCCCTATGTTTGCTGCAGGCAGAGAGTCTGAACCTGAAGTGTGTGGTGAACTACTTCTTTCTGGTAATTGCATATTGAAGGGGCAGGAAATCTCTGTGTACAGAGCTCATAACAGGTAAAGCCAAAATACTGTTCAGGAACATGTCACAACATTATTTCACCCAGTGCTGCTGAAGTTTGGAAGGAAAAACGTTGGAATGCCAGGTTGGTCATTATGGACCAACCAGTCTGTGCCACATCTCCCTTCCTTGATCTCTACCCGTATGACAGGTGTGTTCAGTAGCTTAATGAAGTTAAAGATTTCTGATGTTTCATCTCCAGTTGAATGATGGGGTTTGCCCCAGGGGTACAGAGTCTACACATACATATGCGTGCTCGTTTCCTGCTGTGTCTGACAGCAGAACGCGGCTGCCCTAGTTCCCCTCCTCCTCAAACAGAGGGGTCACTCTTTAAAGCTGGTTAGACACTTCTTACTGTGACCTTAATTTGAAAAGCTAGATGGTGTGTTCATATCTCTCCTTCACATAACGCATACATTTACCTTAATTTCTGTTTCAAGAACTTTTATATTAGAGTATAATCTCCTATTATAAGCCTACTCTGTATTAGAGCAGTCTTTTATTAGAATAACAGTGTGAAGCTGTGCAGCATAACTATTAATAACTATTAAGTATTCTGTAAATTAAAGCTATAGGCAGGAGTGTTGCATGCATGTGGTGAGAATATAAGAAATAGAAAATTCATGTTGTACAGTGAAATAAGACTCTCCCCCCCCCCCAACCCCATCAATTACATTTTTATATTTTCTTGGGGTTTGGTTTAGTTTGGAAGAGATTAATTATATAAATAGGATTATTTATTTATTCTAGTTCAGTATTAGTAAATTGATACAGTGATGATGCAACCATTCATTTTGCACAAGTTAGATTTTTTTGGTATAAGTGAAAGAAAAGCTTCTTTAATTATACTGATTATGCTATTTTTTATTTTTCCAATATTGTGAGCATTTAAACACTGAGCAGCTTGTTTCAACCTTTTAAAATTCAAGGCTTAGTGAAATATTTTAATACAATCAAGTCTAGTTCTTGCTAAATGGAAGTGAATGAAAGTGCAGAACAAAACCGTATTTTTCCTTTGACTACTTAGTAATTACTCTTTCCTTCTTTTTGAAATGCCAGAATTGCTCTTAGAATTTAACAACATTTTCAGTGCTTCATAAAAAATTACAAATGATTGAGCCAGGCCTAGTTTCTTCATAATTTGTGCATTTTAGAAGTACAGCATTCAGGAATAATTTAATATGCTTTTCTACATTGTAAACTGTTCAGTTTTAAATGAAACACTGGAGGTTTATCTTTGTTGCCCCTTGACCGTACTTGTATTTGCATTGATGTCAAGAGGATGTCTGCATGAGGACTGAAAGTTGGGTGATGTACACTAGTGGAAGAGTTTATATTCTGAAGTCACTAAAGAACTTTGGGGTCATACTGAAATCTGTGGAATAACAGAAGAAATGGAGCACAAAAAATCTAGCTTGATGCTACTGTGTATACTATTTTATGAAAACAGCATGCTTCCAAACATGTAAAAAGTGAACAATCTCAAATTCTGTTTATTTGACAGAGTTTGTCCTTGGATATTTAGACACGGGCACCTTTCCCAAAGTCAGTGTGAAGCAAAATCAAAGTTGAGTGGGAACAGATTGAGCCACCAGAAGTATCAAATTTGCTTTGTGGTGAAATACCCTCAAAGGAGCACTCTTCCCTTCCTCTGTGAACATTGTCAATTTACCTGGTAATGCCAGCTGACTGATAGAGTCTCTTGGTATGTCTTGCTCTTGTGGAAATATCCCTTGTTGCCAGAGATGTCTTTTTTTGCCTTAGGACCTCAACTTCATAAAGTGCCTGGACACGAGGAATAGCAGCTCATGCATGATTTGATCAGTGCTGATCAGTATTGGCATTAATTCACACCACTTTTATTAGAAAAGTTCTATCTTCTGTGATGTCGTTTTGGGTGATTACGCTTAATGACCTTTGCTGAGAAGTGGGGCAAGGACTCACAGATGAACCAGAGGAGAGCTGCTGTCATTCTTTGAAACTTTTATAGTAGCTGATCTCTTCTTCCCAGTAACAAGCAATAGGGCAAGAGGTAGCGGCCTCAAGCTCTGCCAAGGGGAGGTTTAGATTGGATATTAGGAAAAAATTCTTCACAGAGGGTGCTCAGGCATTGGCACAGGCTGCCCAGGGGAGCCCAGGAGCTCTAACCAAAGAGCTTGCATTCCTCATGGGCACGCTCACAGGTTTAAAGAAAGCAAGCGGTTTTGTTTCGCTGTTTTTGAGGCTGGTTTCTACATGTGCTGGACAATTCCCCGTGTGATTTGGAACAACATGTTTATTGTTCCATATGACATTAACTCTGCAGGGAGTTCATCTGCTCAGCAAACAGCAGCGTACTTCGCTCCAAGCTGGAGCCCCAGAGGCAGTGGAGAAATCGCTATAATAACTCTGTACCACTGGAGGGCTCCCCAGCACTTGAAGTAATCCTCCTTTTCAATGGCTATCTCAGTTTTGGGGCTGTCGCACTGAGCTGCTCCCTTGGAGGAGGACAGATGGGTTGAGATGTGGGGAATGGGAGACTCATTCCTGCACTCCCCTGTGTGTATTTTCAATCACTGCCCTCAATACTGTTAGCAAGCAAATGATGTGATAAATACAACTCAGAATGTAGTGCTGCTCATTTTATTTTGAATTTTATGTTGATTTCTGGGTGATATTAGCTAAATATCTTCACTGCTTCTTAACTGATTATAGCTTTAGAAACGTAATGACAAGTGTTGTGGAATTGTTCCCTTTACTGTACTTCAGCTTTTAATAGATGCCTTCAGTATAATGAAACTACTTAGAAGTGCTCTAGGGGGAAGGTGACTGCACTTTAAGTTTGCTGCTTTGCTCTTTGTCAGTCATATTGCTTTTAATTTCATTTAGGGTTAAAATAAAATCATTGCTCAATTTATGAACAATTTTAAGTTTCTGTTGAGATTTCAGGTGGTTGTTGAGTCTTGATGAGTCAAGTGCTTTAGAATGACACTCTGAAGAGAAAGTTCAAGTGGTTTTGCAGGAAAGTATGAAGGCAAGTTAGTGGTCTGTTCTGTGTGTAGCAAGGGAGTAGCTTTCTACAGCCCTCCATTTCATCTGAAATGAAGTAGATGTGGCAAGGCATTTTAGAAAATGTTAATAATTGTAAATGAACTTTTGTGATTATTGTAACTTTTAGCCACTCTTAATGTTAGTTCTCTGCCATTTCTGTATTTTCTTTACAAATACATTATTCTGTTTTCAGACTGGATTTTATCCTGGCTTACCTTGTAATTTAGCTAATATACCTAGTTACTTTTGAATTCATGATTTTTTTTTTCCCCCTGCATTAGTTGCGGAGTATTTCAAAAGCCTCCTGTTAAATTGAATGCAACTATCAGCTTACTCAAGAGAGTCCCTTTACCTTATGTAGCATGCTAGGCCATCATTGGTCTTGTCTTTAAGACAGCAATAATCACTTGCACCCAGTACCTTCTTACTGACTGTCAGTTGATGGAAAAGGACTTCTCCTGGGGATGTTGACTCTAAATCGTGATTCTTTCCTATAGAAATTCACTGCTACGATTTGCCTGTAGGTATCCAAAAATAAGCTTTCAAAGGCATCTTTTTTAACCACTCTGACAGTTTTAAACCAATGGTACATCTTTCAACTTTCTGCAGCCTTTCCATCTCCCCAACCCACTGCAAATGTTGAGGCTTATTCTGGGATTTTAAAAGAACTATCATTTTAAAGTTCATTTTGTATTACTTGAAAGGGGCTTCAAACCATAATGTAAAAAATCTCCACTTGTACCAGGAGTTGGTCAGCTGTGAAGAAAATCATAGAGTCATAGAATGGTTGTTTTTGCTGGTAAAAATTTCCCAGTCTACTTCTTAGCCAAGGGATGTTTTGTGAGTTGATGTGAATGAATTTTTGTTCATCGTTCTTAATGCTCTATTGATCTGATTTACTTCCAGTTTGCCCTGACAAAGGAAAATATGCACAGCGAGGTACAGTAAAGCTATCAAAATGTTTAACATTCTTCACTTAGAGACAGCAGTGTAAAAGAACATTTCCTAATTATTCTGAGCATGGAGAGATTAAGATTCTGTATTAAATAGAAGGAAATTGTAGCACAAATACTCATGCTTGTCGCATGACTATCATCTGAAGACATCGGAGCACTTATTTTTGTTTGTATACCCTGTGTGCTTTGTAATTTCTATTTCACACTAATAGACCACTAAGGTGCAACAGCTCGTGTTGACCCTTTACAGAGTTGGAGGAGTACCTGTGTGGTCTGGAAACCCTATTAAAATTCGTGTAGCAATAAAAGTATCAGGATTCTTTTCCATTAGAGACGTTGTAGTGACAGTGAAGTGTAACACACAAAACAGTAATGAACAGACAGTACAGTTTATAGTTTCTGCGCTTCACAAAATGTTAGCTCTAAAAATATGTTTTAAAAGGCCGACCAGCAGATATTTAAAAATAATTGCAAATTCTTCAGTGATGTAGAAACATAAATGAAGGAATTTTGCTGAGGCAATTACAGTGTCCCCTGCTGCTGTGCCAAAAGGATTAGCATGATACATGAGACCTCCTGCTGTTTGCGGATCTCTGCAGTAACCAGAGATTTCAGGTTTAGAACATGGAGGTGAGCTGAAAAGATGTTGTAAATAGGTGCACAGGTTTAAAATCTAACAGGATGACTGTGGTGCTCTAATACTGCTGCACTTGTCCAAGAGGATTTGCCACTCTCTGTATAAAAGTTTTGGGATGGCTTCTCTTTGTAAGTATTGCAGGAATAGACCGCAATCAGAATATTTGGGCAAATGCTCATTCATGTACTAATGGACTAAAGATGTGTACTTCCAAGAGCTTGAGCAATTCTTTGTATCCCCCTAAGAGTTGATGATGTCACTTAATTTAAGTGAGCCGGGAGGGGGTGTGTGTGGGGTGTGTAAGTCTTTTCATGGTGAAAGCTAGCCTTGCTTCATGTTTTCTGTAACATGACGAATTTGTTGCCTGTTGCCTCTGAACATCTCATGACACCATGCTATAGGACAGCAGGTCAACTTCTCTGGGTCAAAAAGGCAGTGAATAGCACAGCCAGAAACTGAACCTGGCATTCTTGCTTTTAGCCCCCTGTTACATTCTTTTTCCTGCTGGCAAGCTGAGAGTACAACAGATACTAGTAAGTAAAGAAATCTTGGTAAGATAGTTAAACCTAAGTATCTTTGACTTTTCAGTTTATATATACTTCTCTAAAATTAAGAAGGCATTCAGAAATATGCACTATTTTTTAAAGTGATTTGTACTTTACATATCTCAATTTCTCTTTTTTTTATTTTTGGATAAACTTCATTCAGATGTTGATTATGTGAATCAGTGTTTCCATATTTTCCAGATATGAATCAGATGATGACACTATTGGAAGAGTTTCTCTGAAAGAGTGAAAATCTAAGTTCATTGGTCAATAAAAACTAAGCAAATTACACATCTGTTTGTGAGATACTTTAATAATCATCTTTTAATGAGAGAATTAAGTTTCAAAATGTGGAGAATTAGTATCTTCTGGTATACCCAAGTGATGCTTACATCATGCTGCTTCTGTTTTTTTTGGAGGTGATTTGAAGGTGTTTCTGATTTCATACGTACCAGTGACAACATGTGAATGGAAGTGTGACCATATCCAAAGCTCGTCAGTATTTGGATCTCTGTTTACAGCTGAGGACCCTCCATTTTACCTCGATTGTTGCTGCTTCAGAAGACCTGGAAACAGATTCTTAGAGATAGTCGAAGTGTGCATTCGGGTCTGTAACTGAATCCAATGTAGTATACTGGCAGAGTCTTACTGTGTGGGTGCAGATGTGAAAGTATTTTTTGCTCCTACACTGCAATTCTGAGTTGGGGATGAGTATGAAAATGCATGTGACCATGTTGAAAAGATAAAGAGTTTATCTTGTTCGCCAGTATTTTATTGCTTGATAGGTTCTGATAGTGTAAAAAACAGGTTAAGGATTTTTGTTCTTATCAGTGTTTCTTTTTATAGGAAGACATGCTTACTTCTCCATTTATTTCTGACATTGTTAAAGCAGAGTTGGTCCAGCTGTGAATCTATCAGCTGTAAACAATGCTCTTTGCCTTTGGCCAAATTTTAGTCTGGTGTTTTCACTCTGCCTGGAGTGAATCCCTGTGTCCAACAAATCCCTGAAAATCAGAACATAAAATAGAATAGCTGAGAAGACTGTTAACAACAGCAGGGTGATAAACAACATGATAACAGAGTAGATTTGAATGTCATCCTGGAATTTCAGTCTTTTGTTGCATTTCTTGTCCAATTGCCTGCATGACTATTTCACAGCAGTACTTCCTGGGATATTCCAAAAGCTACCCTTATTTATCTACAGGCTCCTGCCATAACCCAGAAATAGAACGTACATTGGAATGTTAACTGCTCTTGCTTTTGTAACAGAATAAATGTAGAAAACCCATGCTGGCTATGGGATAAGGTAGTGGTTAAACCTGATCGAGTAGTTCTCTGGTTGTGATGTGCTGCAAAATTGAGCCTTCTCAGCATGAGGTGCTGTGACAGTGCCAGCTGTGTGCTGAGTTGCAGGTTGAAGCTTAAAGAAGAGCACAATCCCCTTTCTTCTTCTGAAGCCCATGTCTTGAAATGAAAGAACACTGGACTAGATGCATGCGTAACTACTCAAAGACAGCCCCAGAACAGGTATCTGGGTTCCCTGTACAACACATTGTGCAGCCAGCTCTCTAAGAATGAGGTTCTCAAAACTTAGTAAGCTTTTTAGAAGGGAACAAAGATGCGAAAGAGAGGGAAGGTGTTTTGCATTTGGCTGTCTTTTTCTGGTCTGTGAAAAGCCTATCCTTGTCTCCTTCTTCCTCTCCAGATCAAGGGCTCTGAGCCTTTTTTTTTCTCTTTTTATATATATATCTTTATAAAGATAGAAGGTTTTACTTGTGGGTCACTGTACCCAGCCCAGGAGCCAGGAATAGTTCATAAACAATTTGACTGCCAAGCTTGTTAAAGTTTGTTGCTAGTTAAAGCAAGTTAAAGTTTAGGTGCTTTGGTTTGTCCTACTAATCCAACAAATCCACAGAAGCTGGTAGTGCTACTATAGTTCCTAATATTTGTTTATGTGCCAAAGGCTAAATGTGTGTGTTGGTTTTTTTTGTTATCTGATAATTAATGAGCTATTCAGTCTTTAGCAAGATGCATGGAGGGAAAACCTCAAATTTTTGAAGGTGGGGACGGAGAGTAGGAAAAAGAGGACTGTTCCTAGACTGCATTCTTTCTGATAAACCATTTCCTTTATTCATATCCTCAGAGCTACTCTGCTAGTAAATTGGAAAGATTAAGATTCTAGACTTGGGGAGATTCAGGCCATACTGAAACATATTGAACATAGACTTATTAATAGAATTTCCTATTTTCAATAACATATTTCACCTGTCCTTGACTGAAGAAGCCCCATGTGCTGCTTGTGAGGTTATAATTCAATAGATAATCCAATTATATGCCTTTCTGAAGCTAGATCAAGGCTGCATACAGAATTGTATTGACTGCATTAAATGCCAGCATTGTCATGGCAGCAGAATGGCAAAACACCGGTCAGCTGCCACAGAGCACATGGGTTGCCAACACGTGATATATGTAGGCGTGTGAAAAAACTAGCCAGTCAGTGGACACTCAGATAATGTAATATGTGATGTCACTGAAAGGTAACAACATAAAAAGTCACTACCTAAGCTTGTTGACAGTATGGTTAGCTTTTATCTGTCCTGGTGCCCTGTCCTGATGCTGTGCATTTCAGTGCAGAGTTCTGATGAATGCTGTGGTTGACCCATGTGGGAGATTCCCAAGGGCTGAGATGCAAAGAAATACCTCAATCCTTTATGCAAGCTGCAGTGAAATTTCTGCACTGAAGTGAAAACTTGTAATCTGTTCATCTGCTGCCTTATGTGAAAGGGCTTTGGTTTTTGGCCAGTGCTTCAATTTCAAAAAAGCCCAGAAATGTCTTACTCTTGGTTTTCTCACTATGTAGTACCTCCTAATTGCCAAAGTAGGACTGTACTCCAGACACTTAACTTTCTTCCTGTAAATGTTCCCCTTTTAAAACATAGCAGAGCAGAAGCAGGAGAAGGTGGTAATGATGTGAAGGCATTTAGTTAACCTGAAAATCCCTCCTCCATGTGATGGGAATCATATTTGCAGCTCCCACAGATTGCCTTAACTGTTAGGTAGTAGTCCATCTGAACAGACAATATTTCCTCTCCTACTGTTGAAAGCTTGCTGATGTGCAGGAAAAAAATCAAGGCTCTTCAAATCTATCTGTCTGTTCCTCTTACTTCAACCTCCCACCTCAAAGTGACATCTCACCTTTTTTTCTCCCTAATCCTTTTTGTCACTCAGTTTTGTGCTCTGCCTTCCAAATGACACAGTGCACTTCAGAACATTACAGGAGCAGAGTGCCAAGGAGAGAATCATGGTTGGAAGCAATGATTCTCAAGCTGTGATTCTGGAAGTATCAAAGGTCTCTAAAGGCTTTTCTGAAGTTACGTGAACATGATGTCTTAAGAATTGAAAAAGAATACAACCAGTGACAGAGGCAACTGTGATTTTTCTCTGAAATTGTCTGCAGAACGAACTGTTGAGAGATGTGATGGGCTGAAAGAAAAGCTGTTTTGCCGTATGTGTTCCTTTCTGGAGTTATAGAGCCGTGATGTACATTGCTGGAAGCTATTGTCTATGATCTAACAATGGATGCAGCTCTTCCATGGATGCTATCTTCTGTACACTATGTCTGGAAAATAATATTAAATCAATGAATACTCCAGATAAGCTTCTTTAGCTGCCTTTGGAAAAGGCAGTGCTATGTACTGCTTTATTGCAAATACATAGAAAACCATGGTAATTAAAACTTCCATTGTGATGGTGAAAGATGATTTAGCATTTTTCCAGGAAACAATTAGAGTTTTATTGCTTTAATAGTTGAGGGTTCACTTGGTTTTCTTTAAAACTGTTGTCTCATAATTCAGTTTTATGGAGCTTTTGATAGATTCTTTCCATAAGGGAAGAGGAAATTATGAGTTATATGAACCACAGACATCCTTGTGTGTGTATACATGTGTATGTACATATATGTGTGTGTACACACATATATAAGTATGTGCATGCATATATAAACACAGACACATGTCTAAGTGTATGTTTTCTAAATACCTGTGTCTGTATATGTGTTTATACACACTCTTATATATAGAAGTGTGTGTATTTCCTTTCATATTATGGTCAAACTTGTTGTCCTAAAAAAATTACTTTGCAAATCTTTCAATGAAATAAATTTAAATATTTTGAAATTGAAGATATAAAATTTTAGAACAGAATTTAATAACTTATTTATTATTTGAATAGCAGTAGTGCTTGGAAAATACTGAAGAGACATTGAGACACCTCAAAATAAAGAGATACTTTGACATTTAGTGTACACGTAGAATAATACAGTATTTGATAGGCTTCTATTTGAGGGCTGTATGTGAACTGTTACGATTTTATCTTAAAATTCTGGTATATCTTCCTCAATGTTAACCTTTAGTAACTTGTTTTTAATATTATTCTCTGTTATTGCTTTATGTACCTGTAGTAGATCCTGTAAGATCTTTTGTACTTATAAGCTGCTCAGCATCAGTAGTCTAGTATGTGTTTGATGCATTTCACTTGGTGGACTTGAAGGATGATTTCCTAGGAGGGCTCAGATGATGGACTGAGAAAGCTTTATCTCTCCTTCCTTTTAACACTGTGCAGTATGATACATGCTCAGAAAACTCAGCTTTCAGAGGAGAGGAAAAGAAAAAAAAAGAAGCAAAAGAATGATTGAGCACTAATAATTTCTGCTAATAGCGCATCTCTTTCCATTCAATGGTAAATGGCCTCATTTTCCTGAGTACCCAGCATGAATGGTTTAGGTAGCCGTGGGTATAAAATCTTCTGCCTGGTTGCTCTGCAACATGAAGTTTGGTTATTATTTATCTAATATATTCAATCTCATGGGTTAAGGAGAGAGAAAAGCAGGGGCTATGAAGTTAATCACTGCAATCTCCTCTGGAGAAATAGTCTGAGAATATGGGGGGGCTCTGCTGTGTGTCTGAAAACAGAAACAAATCTCTGTGCTGGGGTAAGGAAGAGATTAAAGGTGAATGAGTTAAAAAACCCAAGGCTGTTTTCCAGAGAAAGTTCTGGCAATAGCAAGAGGGGTCCAGATAAAGACCTTTTGTTACTCTCTGCTGTGGCTTTATGCTATCTTTCGTATCATCAGTTGAAGGTAATCACTCAGAGTCATAGATTAAAGTAAAATCTTACATCAAAATCCAGCTGATTTACTGAGAAACAAATTGCAAAGCAGAACTCCTAATCAGTGAGGCCTGCAGTAATCTGTACCACCTTCAGGTCCAGACAAGCCTCCTGTTTCAAGGCAAACCAATTCTGTTTGGAAAGGCCCAGATGCTTTTCTTTCCAGGAGTAAAACATATTCTCCATTTCACATTTCCATTTCCATTTGGGTGTAAAGAAGTAGTTCCAGATATAACAACCAATTACACATCTGCTTTAGTGTAGTTAAATGTGATGTTCACAAGAGGATGCTTAATGATTATTCCAGATTTTCAAGATACTTTGTGCAAAATGGTGGGAATTATGGTCTGGTGTGGACAGTTCCTCTGCTCATTCTTCTGTGGCTAAAGCAAACATTTAATCCTTGTGGCTGCATGCTGAAGTATCTGTAATTAGCTCTCAGTGGGGAAATTGTTTAACTCTTTGCATTAGGTGTTTTAATACATGCTTTGGAGACACTGTCTCATCCATCTCATAAAGAATTACTAATATTTATGTAATGATTTTTGCATAAGCAAATCCAAAACCTTTTTTTTTTATTTATTTTCCCGTTTTTTCCCCTCTTCCTTGCTGACACTAGTTACTATATTATGTTAGGCTTCAGGTTTCTTTAGAAAAAGTAATTGATTGTATGTCACCTGCACAAAGGGGAGTTATGTAAAGCTTAGGAATTGTTGTCCTTTACTTTTTAATTGTGTGTTATTGGGTACAGGGCTGATGGGACCCATTGTGGGATGCAGATGGAAGAGCATTTTGATGATTGTGTACAACTTACTGTGCGCTGTTTTAAGGGAGTTATGGCAGTATGTGGGACTTGCACATGTACTGGAGAGGAACCGTGTGGGAAAAGAAGGGGTTAAAGGACCTGGTTGAGTGTAGTCAGATTGCTGGTCTGTACACTTGTCTTAATGAGCCTTGTGCTGATTTACCACAATTTGCCTATTTTTGTGGTCTGGGTGAGCTTTCCATCCTGAGTGTGTGTGTGTGTGAACATCAGTGAATTTAAAACTGGACTAGCCAGTGAGTAGGGGAAATAGTACCCTCAACTGGAGTGGGACCATAAACAAACCTCCAGGGGCTCACAGATCTCTGTTTCCACAGCTGGGGAGAGCCGGGGATCAGAGGCTGGCTATTGGATAGACTTAGCATCTAGGCTAGCTGCTGGAGGGATCCATGTTGACCATGCACATGTGATAGATTTACATATTTACAACTGTGTGTGTGGACACCTGTGGTGTTACATTCTACTGGCAGACTTCAATCTTGATCACCTGGAAAGGAGGAACAGGGATCAGGTCGCCTGTTCGTGTGCTTCTGTCTGTGTTGGTCTGTGCGATGTGTGCAGATGTGGATGTATCTATATACGTACACTATATAATGTGCATGTGTGCTTACTGGGAATGAATACTCAGTCTCGCTATTGGCTGGAGATGGGGTCACATAGGTGCAGCATTCTTGCATCTATCAAGCTATGGGATTTGGCAGCCTCTGAGAGCTCCAGCCTGAGCACGTGAGGCTCTTTTTTTGAAAGGAAAAGAAATTCCTTATGTGCAAGCTTACTTTTGGAGATGGATCTATTACTGCCAAGCAGATTTAAACCTTCTGCTTGCAGAGAGTGGTTCATTCATACATCCACTGACATTGCTCTGTAATCCTTAGAGACTTTCCTTTCTTACGATTGTGTCACAAGCTATTTTCATGGAATAAGGAGACTTCAAAATGAGCTGACAAGCAGAAGAATCACAAGTCATAAAACATAAAGAATAAGGGAACTCACTTTATTAAACTGCCTTTTTTGTACAACAGAACAAAAAGAAGGCTTCTGTTTCCTTATGTGTGATACTATAGCAGTGATCACTTTGCTATTACAAATTAGTACTGCAGTTGGGGAAGTTATTAATTGAGGTTCATTTTTTGGGGTGTGGGGATGGGGTGGGAGGCTGAAGGCTGAATCGTAGGATCTAGTTTACATGTTTCCTGTGACTAAAGGCAGTATGTTTTCCCATAAACCAGAAACAATTAAATTGCTTTTCTGTTTGAAGTACAATTGTGCATCCCTTTCTCAATTTGCGTGGAGGTAAAAAGAATAGGCCTCTGATCCAAGGACTGCTGAAGACAGTGCCTTTTCTTGGTTTCATAGGCAGATCGATCTCATCCTTGTAGAGAGGTAGAAGAAATTTGCTGTATTCACAATATAAAGGATTCTACTAGCTGTGTATTTTTATTTAGCATGGTGATGTAGAAATCCACTGCAGGTAATGTGGGTTCATAGAATTTTAAAGCACTTCTAATTCATATCTGCAGTGGTTCTGTACATGATACCTGCTCTATGTAGTGCTTGTTAGATGATGTAACCGGTTGATCTAGTTTATTAAGCAAAACCACATGAACCAGGAAAAATAGTATGTTAAAGAAAGCTTTACAGGGCCAAACAAGAGCGTTCCTAGCAGGGCCCAGAGCTCCTGATCTCGTTCTTCTTTCAGGACTACCCTACCCAATCCTCGCAAATGTCCTGCCTTGGTCCCCTCCAGAATGCCGTTGTTGGTAGCATGGTGTTTCCTTTGGGCACCCGGGGAGATATGCCTCTTCCCTTTTGCACAATGACAGGTCTGAAGGTAACATGCTTTCCTACTGAAACCTCTCTGTATAGGAATAATTAACCTATAGAAGAAGTTAAAGCCATCCTCTCCCACTTTTGCTATGTGGCATGCTGGTTTCCACCATTACAAAGTGCAGAATTATTTACGTTCATGTGAATGAACTGCTCCACAGTTGCATGTTTGTTCGAGTAGTGCCATGTGCTGGGCCAACGCAGCTTGCCTCTTGCTGAAAGTTGGTTAGCATGGCAATCATGGCGGTGCATTTTGGGCTTCACAGAGTGTGTGCTTAACCACCTCCACTGAGGCAGATTCTACTTCCCTCAGTCTTTCATTTTCCTAGTCATAGCTTTCTTATCTAGCCTTTTCCAGCCAAATAAACTTACCAACCAGCCAGTCGTGTTCTTCTCTCATTAAGCTCCCAGTTTTTCTTCCTCCAGCCTCACCAGTTGACATCTTTTCTCTCCCTAGGTTTGTTACTTTTGCAGTCAAATCAGATGGTTTCCTTGTCCATTATTCTTTCCTGCATCATGGGGAAACTGGTTGCCACTGATACTAGAGGTGAGCCAGGTTCTTTGTTCTTAGTTTTGCTTTCTCTAGCAGCAAATGCCATAAACCCTCCTAGAAGGAACAGTTTTGGCCTCCAGCAGCTCCTGAGTTGGAAGAGTTAACGATTCCATGTGGTTGACAAATGGGAAGTCTGTTTGGGCTTAGAAACTGTGACAAGCTTTTCTTAGTGCTTCTAGAGTATTTAATGTTTTTAAACATTAAAATTTTATTCTTTAACTAATGAGGTAAGTTCTCCAACAGGCAGTTATTATTACTCAGTTAAACTGGCAAGGGAAGACAGGTTGTAACAAACAAACAAACAAAAGCACTCTGACAGTTACCACAGAGGACATCTGTCTCTGGGAGGAAAAGTTGCTAATTTGAGACACAAACTTACAGTGATCATTTAGGTAATTATATTAAATTATGGTTAATGTAAGTAATCATTAATATTTAGTTGTGACATAATTCAGCACACTTAGTCATGAGACATGTTTGGTGCCTTGCCTGCAGAGAGGGAATACTCTCAGATACAGTGTGTCTGTCTTGCGTGAGCCACTGCATTCAAAACTGGCTCAGAGTCTCTAGTGCTGTTCCCACAGCTGGAAGCTCATGGAATGACAGGTGATGGAAATACGAAAAGGGAGCTATATACTTTGCCTTCTAACCTATAAAGGCTTGTCCTGGGAGTGCTTTTTCTGATGGGATTTAAAATTCCAAAGTGCTGCTCAGTTTTTTATTCTTTTCTCCAAATGATTATGCCATGGTTCCTCTTTATCAGGATTTTTTTTTTCTAATAATTATTCAATATTTTAATTTTCAATAATGTAATTATATGTATTTTTTACTAATTATAGCTGTTCTTTATCTTATCTGACTAAAACAGAGAGGATTATTACTTCCTACTTCTGTGATGTGACACTCCATTTGGAATTGCATTGCCTTTTTTGTTTTCCAGTCATATTGCATATTAATCTAACTCATTCCCAATTAAAATCTCCAGATCTCTTTTGGGATCAGTGCCTTTCAGATTCTTTTCACCCAGAGGCTGACAGTTAAATTATTTTCCCCAAATGTATTAAACTGTAATTGTATGCAGAGACTTATGTAACTGCTCAGTTTTATCCTTGTGACTATTGCTATTGAAGCAGATAAAGCTGCCCAGAGTGCATAAACTGCAGCACATGTTCAAATTTGTGATATCAGGACTTTATTGAAATGAATCTTGGTTAAAAGTAATGTTATAATAACAACTTTCAGTTCTCTTAACCCCATTGATTAACAGGTGTTTGGTTTGTCTTAAATATGGTGTATAAATAATCTCTGAATAAAACAAGAATGAGTTGTTTAATATATATTGCTTTAGTCTAAGAATATTTTATGTGTCTCAAGGCATTTTTATTTTTCTGAAATGAGACTGTAAAGTTTAGAATTCTAACAAAAATTTTGCTTCTTTTTCTAAAGAAGTTAAAATATTTTTATTTCCCTCTTCATGTATTATTCAAAGCAGCCAGATGCTTTGGGTATTCTGTTTGCCTTTGGAAGGAAACTAACATTTCCAATTTAGGGTTATAATTTAAACTGAAATATCTAGGTCTAGCATAGTTAGTATACTTTATTGCCTTCTGTCTGATCAAACACATTATCTTTACAGTTCTCCAGTTTTGGTTTCTTTTACATTCTAGACTTCTTTGTTGAGGTATATCGTCTCTGTGTCTCTAATAAACTGTCATTTCCAAGCAGCCTTGAAAAGTTTAGTACTTTGGCCCCGTTTTCTTTTTAATTTTTTCTTGCTAAAACCTTTTGATATGCTGTGTTTCAACCACTATTACTGAATCCAAAGTAGGATTTAATACCTGTGGCCTGTGTTACACAGCACAATGGATTTTGTTATAGCAATAGTGCCTCTTTTATACTTTTCTGAATCTCAGAGCTTAGGTAAAACTCTGATTTATAAAGTGGTGTAGCTATTTGAACCCTGATTCAACCAACATTCTTACTTTGCAAATCTCAAAAACACGTGTATAGTAGAATGCTTACAGAATAGAGGAAGATGAAGGAATGTGCTCATGTTTTATTGAGCTGTATAAGAAGGTTAACAGATGTGGGAATCCCTTGGTATTTTTGGTAGTTCTTGGATGTCTGAGCTTTTACTTAAAAACATTTTAGATGACCAGATGAAGAATGACTTAACAGGGAACTGAACAAGTTAGGGAGCTAGTCCTGAATCCATAGATTTGGATTTGTATCTTCACCCAGATTATAAAAGTAGTCTTAAGAGATACAGACTAAATGTTTCTGCTGATCTGTTTGCTTGCTGCATGAGAAATTTTCTTTCCATCTCCTCCATGCCTGTGGAAGGAAACAAATGCTTCATCTTCTATTCTCTTTGGGGCACCTCAATGAAGTGAGACTTTTCTTCTGAATATTCCTAGTTTTCTACCATTCTTATCTAGGTTGACTTTAGAGGGAGGCAGTGACTGATTTTCTAGGAAGTGAGGGAGAACCCTGTGTCTGGTAAGGGTATGTAAGACTACGACAAGTAATTCGTAGAACTTGTTAGGAACTCGTCAACAGTTTTCAGTTGACAAGCAAGTATTCTTTATTGCGGTGCCAGAGAACACAGGGGATGTGTACATTTGAAACTCCTAGAGTGTTCTGCCCGAGCATCAACCAAACCATAATTACATTGTTGTTAGTCATACATATTCATTATATTGTATACATATTCATGAAGTTCTTTATACATGACATCACATTCCTAGAACATTCTTCCCGCATGCGCACTTTATTATGGTGGTGGTCTTTGGGACCTTTGGTGGTCGTTTCTTCATCATCTTCCTCTTCATCACCTTATCCTTTCCTTGAACTCTTGTTCTCGTAGTCTTTGAGGTCTGCGCAGTAGATAAGTGCTTACGCCAGTTTAATTAATTTGGTAACACTGCTGACATAAGTGAGTGATTTCTCCCTGTCCTACTATCAGTTTAGCTACAGCACATCCTGAGCATCCGCTAGTTTCAGACACTCTTTATCTACAATTCTTATTTTGCTTACAATAAATTTTATACGAAGGTCATAAGGTTCTAAAACTACGTCAGCTACAACGATCTATCTTATACAGGGATCCTTACTATGTTCTTTTGGTTGGGCTTTTTAGGTTTGGAAAGTTTTGTTGTTATGTACAAAGCCACCAAGCTTAAAGTTACCTAAAACTGAATTTTCTTATTTACAAAGGAGTATATTTCATTTTGTACTTCCTTGTGTCAACAAGAAATATGAAATGGCACTACTTTGTCAGGGTGAATATCTGCTATCCAACAATAGCCTAATGAAAAGTACATGAAGAAAGTCAGCATTTGGTATTTTTCAGAATATTCTCCCAGATTCCACTTACTCCTGACCAAAGGACTTATGGATGGATTTTGCATTTAACAGCCCTGGGTGTTGTGTTTTGTTTTGTTTTCCCATGATGTCCTGTCAGTTTTGAATCTACCTAGACTTTCAGCATCAGTAACCCTCAGGAGCAAGTAATTCTACTGTATGGGGTCACACAGTGAAGATAAAAGGAAGGTTCATTCTGATAGCTCCAGTTTAAACCAGCTCTTCTCTTTCTTGACATAAAATCTTGGGTAGACTTTTTACAAGGGCATATAATGATAGGATGAGGGGAAATGGCTTTAAGCTGAAAGAGGGTAGATATTAGGAAAAAAGTCTTCACTATGAGGGTGGTGAGACACTGGTACAGGTTGCTTAGAGAAGTTGTGGCTGCCCCATCCTTCAAGTGTTCAAGGCCAGGTTGGACGGGGCTTTGGGCACCCTGGTCTAGTGCAGTGTGTCCCTGCCTCTGGCAGGGAGGTTGGAACTAGAAGATCTTTAAGGTTCCTTCCATCCCAAACCATTCAACAATTCTGTTAGCAGCTCATCTTTTGATAACAATTCTAACATTCCCTTCTGCTGCTGCAGTCTTTGTATAAACACACACATGCTCTCACACATCGCTTCCCAGTGGACTATTCACACAGAATTCGCCATGCTTTGGTGGCCAGCAATCAATTTCAATCAGCTGTCTGTCCAAATCTGTACATATGAGATTGCAAGCCTTGGGTCTATCAGCTGCTGGATGAAATCTCCTGGGCAGCTGAAGGAGAAATGAGCCAGCTGCTGGCCCAGCCCTGTTAGAGACCAGGTTATTTTGCTGTGATTCAAAGCCAATTACTTCCTTCCAAGTGCAGAATCGTCTCTGAGCAGAGAAACTGAAAGTGGAATTTGTTTTTTATTATTTCAAAAATAAGTAATGTACAGGTGTTTTAGGCCAGTCTGACTTGGATTGAGCTGTCTAGTTTTGGATACTTAGATTAGGAGCATTGCCACTGGCTTCTCCCCGGTCAGCACAGTGAATTAGTCTGCTCAGGGGAAATTTGGACTTCTTCCATTTAGGTTTCTGTTCCAAATTATGCTGTAGAAGCTTACCTTTTCCTACTGTAAGTAAAGGAATATGAGAAAACTGGAAAACTTAACCCGAACATCAAAGAGTGCTAGCTAAAATTAGGTATGAATACGTGTGGGCAAGGGAGGACATGGGATATTGGCCGTGACAGTGAATAGGAAGCTATCAAATATATTAATTATCTGACCCAGGCTGCTGGTTACGGGATGTGAGTCCACTAGCAGATTAATTAATGACCAAAGCTTGGCTTTTACCTTCTTCTATAGTAACTCATGACTTCGTGTCTGAAGTCCTTCATCTGCTTCTGCTATGCTGTCTAGATGGGGATGGTCTTCTTGGTATGCATTTGAATTACTGTATAATTTTCTTCTCTGCTCTCAGCAAAACACCATGTGCTCTATTTTTGCTGCACTTTATTTGAAAGCAGAGCCCTACTTGATTGCTGCTCTATTCTAATCTCAATACTGCCTCCTTTTATCCTTTTAATAATAGATTTTAGTGTAATTTATAGGTGTTACAAAAAAAGGGGGATCATAACACAATGACAATTTAGAAATTTAAAGTTTAATTACTATCCATTCATTGTACATTAAGTCTACTGAAAGAGCAGTACACTGGATTGATTGTTCTCTATTAATCTGTGTAGGAGAAGTTTAGACAAGTACAGTTGAGCCTTGTTCTGACTTTCAACACCATGCTATAAATTAGCTGTACTGTGTGATGCTGCAGATGGTATATGGGCTAAGTTTCTCGTCACATTTTTACTCTTTAACTTTAGTTTTCTTATTGCCCTTTATAATCACTGGGCAATGGGTAGGAAACAAAAAAAACACTCAGTCCTACAGACAGGCTTTTTTGGCTGGGATATATTATTAGATGAGCTGATCAAAGACACTTAGAAATAAAACTTTGAAGTGAGGCGCATACCTCAGATCAAGATGGCAGTAATTCTGCGGTTGCTTGGTGATTTTGACAGGAGGAGATACATGTAACTTCTTTGGTGATCATACCTTTTCTCTAAATACCTAAAAACTTGATAATGTTCATCTATGAGCGTCCCACTGAAAAAGCTGTCCTGTCCAGAGAAAGAGTTGTTGAAAAATAGACGAGAAGTGCCTTGTAACTTTGTGATATAAAAAAATGTAGTAGTTGCAAAATATGACTTAAAAGCTATCAGCAGCACCTATATGTTGTTTCAATTTCTTTATCAAGTTATGCAAACCAGTGTTAATAAGCCCCTTGCACTTACTACTTATTGCTGCACTAGTGCTGTTTTGGTGTTTCTGGTCACTGCTGTGTCGATGCAGCTTGAAAGCTGCCTGGTGGAAAAGGACCTGGGAGTATTTTATCAGCAGCCAGCTGAACATGAGCCAGCAGTGTGCTCAGTGTGTGTGGAGTCACTGCCAAATTCCAAGCTGGATCAGCCCAGGAGCCAGAGGCTGGATCTGAGCAGGGTTATCAGGCAGGTGGATGGTCTGTGCTGGTATTAGGGGGGACTCATGAATGTGGGGTGCTGTGGGACGAGTGTGTAAGTGCTGCATTGTGCAGCGAGCACGCAGCTGGGTCAATGGGCAAGTTGGGGACCCATGGAGCAGGTAAGGGGGGCTGGGATCTGAGCAGGGGTGTTGGACAAGCAGAGGGGCCGTGCTGGTGTTTGTGGGACCCATGAATGGAGGTGAGCTTGTGAACGTGGGGAGTGTGGTGTGAGACCTGCGCTAGTGACCTTCTGCCTCTGCCAGCCCAACAGGGGGAGGGTATGCGGCTATCTGTGCTGAGTCTGGTGTGAGTCTTGAAAGCGGGTGCTGCTGGAGGCAGCGCCTGGTCTGTGTGACTAACCCTGTCTGTATTCTGTGTGTGTGCCTGCAAGACGTGCTGGGCTTCACTGCTGGCTGAACCTGCAAACGGGACAGCAGAAGCCATCCCAACGGGCAGTCCTTCAGCCTGCCCAAAGACCCCACGTCCCCAGGGTACTGGGCTGGGCTCCAGTGGCCAAGCAGGATGACTGGAGGGCATGACCATTCCTAACTTGCCTTAACACATTGCAGGGCAGCCTGTGTGCTTGTATGTGGCTAAGCAGACTGATTGAGTGCAGGTAGACAAAAACTAACTGTATGGAGACACCTGCATTTCCTTCCCTCCTGTTCAGGTTTTGAGTAGAAAGCTAACTAAGGTGTGGTCTTTGTGTTTCTCAACCAGGTGTCTTCTTCTGTGTGAGAAGCAACAAGACCGTGAGCCAAGATTTGGTCCAGCTTCTGTTCTTGTCTGATCGCTTCCTCATTATTAGCCCTTTTGCTTTACACAGGACCTCACAGAATGGTCTTATTTTCCAACACAACTGAGTTAAAATCTTCCTGGGAATTATTGAAGATTCACGAGCTTTGTCTCTGGAGTGGTCAGTTGATAGTGTGAGGTTGGCCAGCAGCATTCCCAGAGGCCATCTAAAACTGCTTTATGGGCTTGTTTGAGCCACTGTCCACACTTCAGTAACCTCGGCTCTGCTGCATTAGCTCTACACATGAGGAACTGTTATGTCTTAAGTAAAACTTCCATGGGGAATAAATCTGTCAAAACATCATCTTCCCTAAGCACCGTGTTTGTTTTGCATCTTTCAGCATCTAGCTGGTGCTAGAGTTGCGTTTCTATTGTCTCTTGCCTTCACATAAAAAAGTACTAAATTAGCTGGATTGTGCACACTTTAGGAAGAGGTCAGACCTGATCTGTCAAATATGAATGATAAACTAGAACATGAAATGTTTTGCCGTGAAATTGCAGGAAGAACTATATTTTCCTTTATAGAGTTTGTTTTTTGTGTGTTTAAGTTCCATCTTCTTAAACTGCTTTGTGTATGTCCAGCACCTGAGCGAGGAGATGCTGCAACTGGAAATCAGAAAAAGGTAATTTAGCTGAAGGATTTGTTGATATGCATTTGGGGATTTTTTTGTGGTACTTAATATATAACAAACAAGATGCCACCTTATGATATGAAACCGCCAGAAGTGAAAGTGCGTACAGTAATAAGTTACTGAGGTGTAGTAAGTGAATCATCTCTTTGTCAGATGATAGTGAATTTATTAAGACTTTTTACAGAGTGCTCTACATGTCTAGCTATGTCTTCCTTTTTTTCCATGATGATTCAAGGAATCTTCTTTAAATCAATATCTGTAATTCCCCCATAACTGACAGAGGTTTAGACTATGCTAAACTGTGCTGTGAAAAGAGAATACAGGAGGAAAAGCAAAGATAAATGTTAGAGCAGTGCAAGCAACTTAGAAGCTTTTGGCGTTTTGTCAACGAGAAGCGATTAAACTTGCATCAAGGAATTTACACATTGATGTGGCACGCTGTGCAGCTGAACACTAAAGTATATATTAATAGTACAGGGGGAAAAAAAATCCTGTTAAAATTCCCAGTGATCTGCACAATTAAGGCAACGACATTTTTGTGTTTTCTCCTGTGCTGGCAGAGAATGCTGCATGTGTTGCTTCATTAGGATGCACTGTTGTGTGAACTGATTCCCTATTGTAGCTGTAGACAGTCACTGGAAGCCACAGGAGGCCTAGGAAATTATACAAGTGTGGATCACAGAATGATTTTTAATTAAATGTAGCAAATAATAAGAAATCTATAGAATCATAGAATGCTTTCAGTTGGAAAGGACCTTAAGATCATCTAGTTCCAACCCCCCTGCCATGAGCAGGGATACCACACACTAAACTATGTCGCCCAAGGCTCTGTCCAGCCTGGCCTTGAACACCGCAAAGGTTGGAGCATTCACAACTTCCTTGGGCAACCTATTCCAGTGCCTCACCACCCTCACTGTAAAGAACTTCTTCCTTGTATCTAATCTAAACTTCCCCTGTTTAAGTTTAAACCCATTACCCCTTGTCCTACCACCACTGTTCCTAACAAAGAGTCCCTCCCCACCATCCTTATAGGCCCCCGTCAGATACTGGAAGGCTGCTATGAGGTCTCCACGCAGCCTTCTATTCTCCAGGCTGAACAGCCCCAACTTTCCCAGCCTGTCTTCATAAGGGAGGTGCTCCAGTCCTCTTATCATCCTCGTGGCCCTCCTCTGGACTTGCTCCAACAGCTCCATGTCCTTTTTATGTTGAGGACACCAGAACTGGACACAATACTCCAAGTGAGGTCTCACGAGAGCAGAGTAGAGGGGCAGGATCACCTCCTTTGACCTGCTGGTCACACTTCTTTTGATGCAGCCCAGGATACGGTTGGCTTTCTGGGCTCCAAGCGCACACTGAAGCTGGCTCATGTCAAGCTTCTCATCAACGACCACCCCCAAGTCCTTCTCCGCAGGGCTGCTCTGAATCTCTTCGCCACCCAACCTGTAGCTGTGGCTTATTTTGGTTCACATTCTGGTAGTATCATTCAACTGATAATGCAATGATACTTTAATTCAGGTTTCTTTTTTTCTTTTTTTTTGTATCTAGTAATTCACATTTTTCGATCTGCTGAAATATTTATTGAAGCAATTTCTATATATTTAGTTTTATTCGCATTTTCCATTGTTAGAGGTTCGTTCTCCTGCAAATCAAAAAAGCCTTTGGTTTATCTGTATTTGTGACATTCCTGTGGTAGTGTTCTTGAGAACGGCATGATCTGTTCATGCCTGAATCTTTTTTTTTTGCCTGGAACATTATCCTTCATGAAGTAGCCTTTTGACTCATTCCTGTGGCATTTGTTTCTGAGAATTTGTTAACAAATATGTATATGAGTCATCTAGAAAAGAAGAAATATCAAATGGCATGTAAAATATGTGAAGAGAATAACAGTTCTTGTAGGCATTTTTTAGCACCTCATGCTGTCATGCTGCCTGTTGAATGTTACATTTAACCAAACATTTAAGAATTTTGTCCTGTGTTTTGGTGAGAGCTGTGGTGAGTTTCTTTTCAGGATTTTCGTTCAGACATGCATATATACATATACATAGGTGTATGTATCTGAATACCGTAAAGTATTCCATTATAAAGGACTGTTTTATTCCTATTCAAATTCATGATGAAGCTTTTACTTTGTCATTATGTTTCAGTAGGAGGAGCCATAGGGACTCAGATTGAGTTCCTTGCAATTTAAAATGGTCCATGTACTTTTAAGAGCAGAGGTATAAACATGCCTTTGACTTCTCTGCTTTCATCTGATTGATTTTCTAGATACAAATTGATTATGTAAATCACCTATTTCAGTTTATTAGTTAATATCAGTATTTTTCTTTTAATTTCTCCATGCATCATTTAAAGGAATGTTTTATAAAATGGCAGTGAAAACTGTCCCTGTACCTCATCATCCTCAATTTTCCATAAAGTCAGCATTACTGAAACATAGTAATGCACCACTTCCTATGACTAATCTTTCACATGGAAGTGTGTCCTGCTGTGATCATACATCCACACTTGATGACAGATAATAGCAATGTCAAGAATTTCACTATAGTGTATTCTGTCAATTGGTATCTGTTAATCTGTCAACTGAGACTTGAAGCAAGACCAAATGTGCTCCGTGGTGTGGGTCTGTAAAACACATTAGCAGTAGTTTACATTCAGTATCTTCAGCATTCTCGGTCATTACAGTGTGTGTTGTGAACGCATATTAAGAATAATGTGTTATGCTCAGCCAATTTTTAACATACCAGTTGACTTGTTACCCACCCCCAAACACCTTCTAAAAGCTGCTGCCTTTTCTTTCTCCAAGTCAACATAAGCACAAAGTGCTGTGACCTATGTTCAAAAAATGTTACAGGTTTGATTTAGAGTCTCAAAGGCCATATACTGTCTGTGTTGCTCAGGGGTTTTGTAGGAAGAACACCAAACCTTTAGCTGGCAGTAGTCACCTTAATTTATTACCATCTGAAGATCGCATGGTAGTCCATGCAAATTGAGTTGGTAGCTTCAGTCCTGTTCCCAAGGGACAGATACCTGCATCGCAGAACTGCCTTCACAGTTGTTACTGGGTGTGTTTGTTGAAGTTCTTGAATCTACAGGGTGGAGAAAAGTGATACTCTCTGAGCAATTCTGAAAGTGAATGGCTTCAACATCCTCCTGGAGTGGTCCTATCATAACAGATTTGAGATAGTTCGAAGGAAAGCATTTGAAGCATTCGCTCCCCTGTACTTGTATGACTCCCTTCAGGGCTGGATGGGTATTTTATATTTGCAGCAGCTGTCAATCCACACATTTTAGTACATCCATTTTGATTAAAAAAGAAGAGATCCTGAAAACATGCTCAAGTGCTTGGTTCCTGATAGTCCATGCTGCTCATTCCCTCACTCTCCTGTAGGCTCCCTTCGCCGTCTTTGTCCAGCTCAAATCTGCTCTGGGGAAAGTGGGGAGGCTGACTAGCCCTGTGCAGAAGGCATATGAGCTTTCTTGTGGAACATGTTAGCTGTGTGACCATAGATGAAGCGTTATTGGTTAAAAACAAACAAAAAGCCACTGCCACTTAAGTGACACTCCTGTTAAATGCAGCTTTCTTCTCTGTAGCCTTGTACAGAGGCTGTAGCTGCTTTTCACACGGGTAGCATGTTTTGTGAGGTCCGCTAAAGTCCTCAACCAGTCCAAGAGGATGAAGCTAGAAGAGCAGCTCTCTGATGCTTTGGGGGACTTTTTCCCTGTCTCTCCCACTCATGCACTTTAGGTGACTCCAGAGCTGGAATAAGTTTGAATTCTCTGCCTAGAGCTGTTAAGTCTTGATTCTTGATTGGATAAATGGCTATAAACTTGTAATGTGCTAGCAGTTTCTTCCTGTGACACTGGAACTGTGTTCAGTTTCCCTTTCTCTTACTTTTCTAACTGTGATGAGCTATCATCTGTCATGTTGTCCATGGAGAGTTTCTACTCAGTGGTCCTCAACTTGTAATGAAGATGAATATGTAGCTTACCTGAGAAGTACCTATCAGGCTCTAATACTTTTTTTTTGTTTGTTTGTGTAAGTTTATTGATATTGGCCTTGAGTCTTTGATTTATCTATGTCTGCCTCAGCAGATAGATTGACCACTTGAGCACATCCATTCCGAGAATTACTTCATCACTTGGGAAATCTTCAGGAGCAGTCAGTGCCGTAAATGGCATAGGGGGGGTGGTGAAAAGAGCTTTGCAAGTCATAAAAAATGGTAACAAGGCTACAAAAACATGGTAATGCAGTCTCGAGATGTACAATATGTTGAAGAAAGTTAGCAGTAATGTGTTTTCAATAGGACAGCTTTATGTACAAATGGAAGCTTACTAAATTTAGTAAGGTAGAGATGAAACAGACATGTACAAGCTTGCAGGGACTGTTTATCACTTGTGTAAATCACTGTAAGTGCTTATCGCTTTGTTATTAGTAGACTTCATGTACCTTCTTCAAATTTTTTTTGAGTGATTATATTGCCTCATTTAATGGAATCACAGAATGGTTGAGGTTAGAAGGGACCTCTTGAGGTCATCTGGTTCAACCGCTTTGCTCAAGTAGGGCCACCTAGATAGCCCTGGACAGCTACTGAATATTTCTAAGGATGGAGACTTCATGACCTGCCTGGGTAGACTGTTCCACTTGGGACAGGTCTATGAATATACTAAGAGACAGGGAAATTAAACGAGTGAAAGATGATACGTATGGAAACAACAACCAGATAAAGCTTGAGTGTGCAACATTTAGATATTAGTGGTACTTCTGAGGAACGGCACTTCCAAACCTTATTTGACTGTTTCCCTATATACATGGGAGTCTGTGGTTTCCTTAGGTCAATCCTACATCAAACCACTAGCTTCTTTGAGTAGTTAGGAACATACCCTTTCCAATTATCCTTATTTGTTTTCAATTTCAATTCGTCATTGTCTGCTCCAGTTTTAAGCTTTTTTAGAAGAGTTCTTTTGTCTCCTAAGCTGTGTTTGTACCAAAGGTTTATTTGTAAATTCAGTTGTGACATTATCAGTTGAGTCACATCTCTTCAGAGTTTTCTTATCCCTGAGTGCTGGTGAGATTCAATGCACATATATTCAGGCGCTTTGCTTTTAATTAACAACCCATTTCAAACTGTTCTGCCTTTCTCATGGGTGAATTGCACTGTGGCTTGCTGAGTCCATCATTAAAGGGTTCTGGACTATTAAACACTTCTTGTTTCTCACTTTAATGGAGTGTTGGATTTTGTGGCTGGGAGGGCAAATGACAGGTGGCTTTAACTCGATTTGAATCATAACACTACAGAAGCTACTACATCTTATCCAGTATGTTATCTTTTCTGGTTATGTCACTTCTCTGTCAATCATTTTTGTTATCTCATCACTCTGTCTTGATTTTTGTCTGACATTGTAGATAACGTAGTATTAAAAGAGGTCAATATATTGATCCATTACACTAATTTGATGGAAGAACCCTACTTATACTGTGATTTTCTTGTGCGGCATTAATCCATAAGCTGTCTTAAGAACTCTGTAAACCCTGTCTCCAACCCAACCTATATGCATGATGTGACTTTACTTTTTTGAGTTTTAGATAGTAGAAAATAATCCCCCCTATAAAACATGTGTAAGGGGAAAATAAATGCTTCATAAATGATGTCAGGTTTTATCTGCTTTCTTCATGTCAGTGGACCCTTGCAAGCACCACTTTCAGCACTGTTGTGTTGTCAATAGTCATGACTTCCTATCACAGTACAGTTCAATTCTTCAAGGCAAAATCAGATGGAATATTTTTTCTTTGGAAACTTCACTTTGTATTTGTTTGGAATCTAACTACAAAAAGAGATTAGAAGGATTACAAACCTTATGGAAGGTACAAGTATAACATTTCTGTATAACTCTTTTAACTGCATATTTTCCTAAGGAGCCACCAGTTACTTTATTCTTTTATCAAATACCTGTCTGGAAGTTACTTCCATCACCCTTACCATTGGCTAGCATTTTGAGCTGGAAAAAGAGGAAAGAAAATGTTATGAAAATGAAGACTCGGAAGAGACTGAAAGTTGGTAGGATGTCCACCAATAACATGTTATTCCTATCCTTCCGTACTGGTATCTTCAGTCACTGGAGATACTATTTAATTATCAGCATGGTGATTGCACTTGGTAATGCCAAATTATGATGATGCCAGATTTATACAGTTGAAGAGTGAGAAATGTTAGTTAATGATCTGTATAATAGGCCAATGGGATTTGAGTTTGTTACAAGATGCTAGAAAAGCAGAAATCTCTTGACTCAGTCTGATAGTCTATGACTCTATATGTAGTCAGGTGGGATTTATTAGCAGGGGTAGAAGATGAGTTGAAGTGTTACTGTGTAGTAAAGGGAGTTATGAGAGGGAAAAGAGGGTTCCTGTAAGAAAAACCAATAATGAATAACTAAACTCAGAAAAAGCTTACATGGAGATTTATATTGCAGTCATTTAAGCTGGCCATAAGGCAAAACACAGGAATTCTGGGAAGTTTCTGTTAGTTTCTATGTTAGAAACAGGGTTAAAGCAACATCTGCTTAGAGCTACACAGCACTTAGTAGGGAAGGAATTTGTATTTTTGGCCTAAAGCATATAAACCCAATCAAATGTAATCAACATGGAACAGAGGAGTGCCTGTGGATTAATATTTGAAGATCCACTTGCACAGAGATTTGTGTAATACATTCTCAGTCCAATGGGCTGATGAGAAGAGCAAGCAAACAACCCTGCCCCTCACTCCAGAGATTTTCATCATGTTAGAATTTTATTTTGTTTTCCTTTTCATTCTGTACACAGGCAAAGTCTTTATAATATTCTCTTGGAAATTAAAAAGAAGACAGTTATTGAAATGTATCTGACCTGAATAATAAGATGGATGACATTTTTTCCTGTGGTTGTTCTTACTAACTCACAGAGAACCGAAGTCCCATATGGTGAGTACAGTGCTAAAACACAGGTATCTAGTCATCCTGTAGCATGAGTAAATGGGGTCATCTCTATGCTAAAAGGCCAGCAGCACATCTGGCTTAGGATCCTACTAATTAAAAGTTTTTTTCCCATATGGAGGGATCTGCAGAACTATCCTGTATTTAGCACTTCATGGAAGGGACATTTGGCTCAGTGAAATCTGTGGAAAATTTTAACTGAATCAGAAAAAATGTGGCAGATATAACACAGAAGTTTCAGGTTTAAGTCGAATTGGTTGTGCACTCAAGTATCCACGTCCCAGAGGATCTAAAAGAATTTTTCAGCTGTCTGTAGCTTGCATAACTGCCAGCTACTGCAAAGATCAAAGCGTGGAACAGAAAGACAGTAG
This sequence comes from Nestor notabilis, assembly GCF_000696875.1. Classification (NCBI taxonomy): domain Eukaryota; kingdom Metazoa; phylum Chordata; class Aves; order Psittaciformes; family Psittacidae; genus Nestor; species Nestor notabilis. The sequence goes on along the minus strand of NW_009923074.1, from coordinate 25,551 downwards.
GTAGATGTGCCTTCCTAGATTACTTGGTTCTATAATCTACGATGAGGCTTCAGTATGAATTCATAGTCTGCAACAGCACTGGTTGAGCAGCTTGATTTATAAAAATCTATATCAATTTTACTCAGACCCAACATTCTTAAATTTCAGAAGAAATAAGTACTTTCTGAAATTAATATAATTCACATATGAATTCATATATGAATGCCTACATATACATATTTGTATGAACATAAAATTCATATGATGATTAATCCCTCAGTTGCCCCTTAGAGAGGAGTGGCTCTGGTGCCAGCATTATCTTCAGAAGAGTGCTGTAATGTAGTGCAGATAGAATCATAGAATCAGCTAGGTTGGAAAAGACCTTTAAGATCATAAAGTCCAACCATTACCCCGGGACTGCCAAGACCACCACTAAATAGTGTCACTGGGGGCCTCATCTGCACATTTTTGAGCACTTCCAAGGACGGTGACTCTATCACTTCTCTGGGCAGCCTGTTCCCATACCCAGTCACCCTCTCCATGAAGACATTTTTTCTAATGTCCAGTGTATACCTCCCCTGGTGCAGCTTGAGGCTGTTACCTTTTGTCCTATCGTTGTATGAGCATTTCCCAAACTGGGGGAATCTCACAGAGAGCTGAGAGAGCTGGCAGGAGACCAGAGAGGTGACCTGGGTTGGGGCAGGAGCAACGGCAGCCAAGCCTCCTCCATGTATAAAGTAATCCCTTAGGAGTGCCAGCAACCAGGAGTGCCACCAACAGGGTGGGCAGATAGGCTGTCAGGCGTCAGCAAGGGCATGGCGCAGCAGGTTGTGCAGAAGAACATCAGGAAGGGCACTGAAGCCCTACTAGCTTGACCAGGGAGCAGCGGTATCCACCGGGCAGGGAGGTTTGCATGGGCAAATAATGTTTTATGTTAAATCAGTTGGGGCACCTAAAAGAAGAGATGCTTCTGTGCAGAAGTTCTTCACCCAGTGATGTATCTTTTCATTTCTAATAAAACATGTTATACATGTCTTACCTAGTTTGTCACAGTTTCCATAACATTAAGCCAAGGAAATGCCATGTAGAACTGCATTAGAAACACAACTTATGAACATTGACTTTCCTTTTTCCTTCCAACACACACAAATTGAGAATAGTGTCAGGTTAAATCAGTTCTCTGAGTGCATTCACACATTCAGGGGATCAGCTGTATGAGAAAAAGGAAATACTGTCTAGTTTTTGCTGTGTTTGCTACTATCTGTATGCACAGGTTTTTCTCATTTTATGATGACTTTTCATCCAGCAAAACAGGTGTTGGTCGCTATTCCTCACTGATGAAGCATGTGGCTCATTCTGTTATATCTTGCTACCCTGATAGCTGAGGGCTAGGTTTTGATTAAGTTTAGATTAGTCACTGGGTTTGTAACTATCACTGTGCTTATTGCTGTCTTACCAGGAAAGGATTCTGATGTATTTAGATGTCCAGGGGCAAGGAGTGAACTGATTATATACTGACTTTAATGGATGGGTTATGATCAGTTTCAATCTAATATACGATGGACAGCTCTGTTACTAAAAATACAAGTCTGCCCCTTTGCTACCAGTTCAGCCTGATAGATACGCTTGAACGTGTAAGAATTACAAACCATTTCTTCTATTGTAAATATTAGTTCCTTAAACATATCTTCAAATGTTGTAGCTGTATGGAACAGTTATTTAGCTATTTTTACACAGAATAATTTGGGGGAGGAAGAGGAGGTGTGAAAGGATTCAGATTTTTCAGGAAAAAAGTATAAAATAAGTTTTTACTGAAAAACCTTCTAAACCAAAAATTAAATCCTCCTTCCTGAGAAAATTTCACCAGAGAAAACAAAAGCACTTTAAATGGCACATTTAAATTCTGTAGTCGAATAGGAAGAGATCAGATCAGATCCTTCCTTGAAAGTACATTGTAACCAGCAGTTTCAGTAAAAATTGGGGTATAGCAGCCCAGGTCAGTAAGTCATGTCACACTGTTCTGCAAAGAGTTTATGAAACCATAGCTCTCCAAAAAACTTTTCTTGAAGGAGAGGTATTTTGTCACTACAGTTGACCAGATCTTTCATCATGTATGAGGATAGTTACCTTGTTTTCTGAAACCTTACTGTGTGCTAGCATTTCCTCTGTTTTCTTCCTACAAGTCTTTGTCTCATTCCTTGGTGCATTTTTTAACTGCCGAATGGGATGATAAGCTACCAGTGTTCTCAGATAATCGGGAAGCACAGAGTGACACATCCATCAAACACATCAATTATACATGTATTTTCCTAATGATTTTTCATCCTTGTTTATAATTGGGAAAGAAAGGAAGAGGACAAAAGTAGTTCATTTGGACTTAAGTCCTGCTGCAACATGGGGCTTAAAAGAAACTGGACAGAAATGGATCTGTAAAGCTTTAGTTGACAACTGTTGGCAGCTGTTCTGTGAGGAAAATAATGAAAGTTTTAAAACATTTTCTTCGATTATCAAAGCCCTTTGTTGACTAGATTCAACACAGATTTCCCAAGGCAGCATCTCTGAGAAGTGCTCTTTGTCTCTGGCTTTCTGACTTCAAAACTGAACACTTCAGCCTCCAGGGCCTGGTGTCTCCCTCCTTCTGTTTCTGGGAGGCAGATTTCACTTGCCTCCTTATCTTTTCTGTTCAGTTCCCCTTGTAGGTCTCTATTGCCTTCCATCTATTTTCTATTCCCTTCATGCCTGTAGTCACAGTCAATGGACGCCTTTGCTTAATTACAGTGATTCAGAAGTTGCATTACTTGTATGACTTTGCTGGATTAGGTACCCTTTGGGACAAAGTTCCTGATCTGAGGAGTTCGGGTACAAAGATGATAGGTGTGTTATGAATACATGAGCTAGAGAGCAAGACAGATCTAAATTGGATGGATGCAGTGCAAACAAAAGATGAAGCAGAGGGATAGCACCCATGGTGGAAGGCTATACTGCCAGGGCACACTCTCTTCTGCCAAGACATTTCTTTTCCAAGTGTAAATTGGCTTTGTGTATGTAAGCTTTTTGATTCAAGTCAACCTCAAACCCATGCCTGCATCTTTTGTATTTAGGCAGTGAATGGAAGAAATAAAATATTACTAATTCATTAATTCATTTATAGGTCATCTGATCACAGGGCTGTTAGTTCTTCGCTAAAGTTATAAGAAAGGATTCAGAAAAAAGTCTAACAGGATTTTAGGCCAATTTAGATGAAAAAGTTATTGGTGGTCTTTGTTCTTAGATTAGAATTTTTGGATGGGTTTTGTGGGAATGAGCTTTGCATGAAAGAATCAAACTTTTACACAGAAGTTGATTCCCCCCCCCCCCCCAAGGAGCTGAAAGCATTAAAGTCTTACTCATATGCACTGACATTCAATATTAATTTTATGTCTCACTTCATTGCTTTCTTCAGGGTAAAACTAACATTCATTTGTTGATCAGTGATATACAGTCAACACAAAGTGTATGGCTGCTGATTAAATAACAAGCACATTAAGATTTTTGGTTTATTTTGTTTCTAATCGGTGCTGGCAGTAGCTGCTGCTTGATAGTCACTTGAGGATACTTTGCCTGCTGCCCTGGTGGGCCAGCACTGCTCAGTGTGTACTTCCAGCCAACAGCCCAGGATTTTTTGAAAATGATGAAGAATGGCCTCCTCCCTTTATGACTGGATGTAAACAGTGTGGTGGTTTTCCCCAGACTTGATAATAAAATCTAAGGTGCACATTTATCCCACCTCAGCTAGGTATCTTTGTTTAAAGTGAGGTCATATCTCCCAGAGGCTGAGGAGGAGAGAAGAGGAAGAGTGAGAGAGAGACAGGTGAGTTCAGAGAGCAGTTCAGCTCTTATGTATGAATGAATTCTTTCCTGGAGATGCTCATCCTCTGTGGGTCAAAGAGGTTGTGTCAGAGTTGACTGGAATGGTTACAGTGCCTACTTTTTGTGCTTCAGGTACTGGCAATGGGGCTAAAGAATCTGTTTCTGAGCCTCTGTCCTAAGACAATTCCCCTCCAGCAAGGCTGCTAGCTCAGCTACAGCCCTGAGCTGCTCTGCCTTACCACCTTCCACATCAGGGAGAGCTTTCCTAGGAGCCTGGAGCTCCTATTGGCACATACTCCGTGCTGCCATATAGGACTTGCAGAGGATGTCTCTCTCTTGTGGCAAGGACTCCTTTCTCCTTGACTAAGCCTATCTGTGTTCAGATACTTTATGCCAGTTTGCATTGCTACCTCAGTGGCAACTTGACCTCACCCGACAGCATCACTTTGGCTTTATGATCCCCTGTGCTAAGCCTTTATATGAAATTGAAAAGTTACTAAATTTCAAAAGACCCATTGCATACTTTGCTAAAGCATGTAACTGGTGCCCACATCACGATTTGATGGTGGGTTTTTTTTCGGTTGCTTGCATTTATTATTTAAATCTTTATGTAATGGTCAAAAGCAGGAACCATAATGGTTGGTACAATTTCAAAAATGTACACAAATTCTCAATAGTTTCTTTGAACAAATTCTTGTTTATGTTTGTAAATGCTCATATGCAGTTGTAAAGCTGCAAGCCTTTGGAGGTAAGGCTATACCTGATGCAGTGCAAGTGATTCTTCTGAGGTTTAGGAAGGAATAACTATAGGATACTTAAGAGTAGTGTCGCTCCAATGTGCCATGGTGTTTAGTTCAGGTTTATACTAATTAAGTGAAATACCATATATGCTGATCTGGACTCTCTTTTGGTGGTCCAGTACCTGTTTAGATGAGGCCTACCAGCTTCCTTTCCTCATTTAAAATGCATAGTTTATTTGAAATGGACTTGCTGCAGTGAACAGATTTACTTTTGAAACCCGGTTTGTTAAAATGGGGACCTCTTCTCTTATAGGAGGCATATTTATGCCCTTAAAGCATAGTATTTCAATGTTTACACCTATCTATTCTGTATTTTGTTACTCCTGTTGGTCAAGAGGAATGATGAACTATATATCTCTCATAATATGTATTGATCTTGGAGATGATTTAAACATCTATCAATACTCTGTTCTGGCCTCCTTATAAGATAAAATGCTGTATCTTCTTCTCTCCGTTTGCAATTCTTATTGTGGCATGAAATTCTCTTGCAATTCTTTTCATTCTCTTTAACAATATTTAAAAAATACCCATCTATTTTAACAGTTAATCAATGAATAGAAAATTAATGCACTGGATTTAGGTTCTTTTTTCTGGTGTTAACTTCATGGTTATTGTCCAAGTTCTCTTGTGTTGTGTGCAGTTTCGCTAGAACTTGTTTTCGGCTTTTCAACAGTAGGACAGTCTGTTTGGTACTGTTAGTCCAGTGAAGAGACCAGAATAAAGTGTTGATAAATTCTACTTCTCTGTGACTGCAGTGTGTCTTATCATGGCTTAATTATGATCGAGATTTTGAATGTAATGATGAGCTTTTATCATTCTGTTTCAAACACCTCACTTCCAGTTATCCCCCAGTTTTCTCTGCTGTTAATTTGGAAATCATGCTTGGATGACTGCATTCATAACTGCATTATGTAAACAGTGTAAATACCCACAGTAGCAAAGGAGTCTTGACCTTCAGCTCTGTCCCAGCAGCTCCACAGATACTTAGTTTCCTGCATTGTTCTGTGTAGGATATTGTTCACTTGGATATGTTTTCACTGTTTTGGAATCTTTTTTTTCATAATTGATTACAATGCCTCTATGTAAATTGAATTTCCCATGTGGATGTTTTAAAGCCTCCGGAACCTGATAAGCTTTTGTAACAAAAGAAGAAATGTTTCATGTGGCTTGAAATCCTCCTTGCGTAAAGGAGCATTTCATTAGTCACTGTGTGCTCTGCTAAGCTCTGCTGGCACAGTGACACCTGAATCCGATAGTCTAGCTTTTTTGTCCTTGCCTCAGGGTAAGAAGATTCAAGAAAGTTGTTTTGTTTAGCAACAGAAGATATTGCTGAGCCAATGCATTAAAATAACTTAAAAGTTCCTCTCTTCCTGGAGAAAGCTATGCATAAACTATCAAAGGTATGCCACACTCTGTTTATGGGGCTCTTTGGGTATAGTTGTTTAAAAAAACTTGAACTAGCAAACCACTGACAACCTCAGCTGATACAACAAAACCGGGGTAGATGAACAAGTATTAAACACATCTCAAATTAAAACTCAGGAAAAAAAATAGCTTAAGCTTCAACTCTGGGGTAAACAAGCTGCAATCTTCTGGCTGGTTTAGTGTTTTCAGCAGCAATGACAATCAACAGGTAAGGAAAGAAAGCAAATATACATAGAACAAGAACATCTTCTGCCCCTTTAGGAACTTTAAAATGTTCCTATTTCTGTGTCTGATCTGCAGCCATGAAGTGGAAGTTGTGCATATTTTAGAGTAGCAGAGAGGAATTGTAATTATGTTCTTGCAAGGGCTGTGAACATTATATTTTTCTTATCTTCCCAGGAGTCAGGTTTTCTTAAACATTCTCAACTGCAATAGCAAAACTCAGTCATAGAAAACTCTCCCTTTTCCCTTTCCCTTTCCCTTTCCGTTTCCCTTTCCCTTTTCCTACCTGAGAAAGAAAATGGAGAAGTTACAGGTGTTGGTCGACAGCCACGGAGCCAGCTTGTGCCCAGGTGGCCAAGAAGGCCAAGAGCATCCTGGCCTGTATCAGCAATAGTGTGGCCAGCAGGACTAGGGAGGTGATCATCCCCCTGTACTTGGCACTGGTGAGGCCGCACCTTGAATTCTGTGTTCAGTTCTGGGCCCCTCTCTACAAGAAAGATGTTGAGGTGCTGGAGCAGGTCCAGAGAAGAGTCTAGAACACAGGTCTTATGAAGAGCAGCTGAGGGAACTGAGGTTGTTTAGTCTGTAGAAAGGGAGGCTCAGGGGAGGCCTTACTGCTCTCTACAACTACTTGAAAGGAGGTTGTAGCAAGGTGGGTGTGAGTGTCTTCTCCCAACAAATGATAGGATGATTCTTCACTCTGAGGGTGGTAAGGCATGAGGAATGGGTTGCCCAGAGAAGTTGTGGATGCCCCATCCCCACTGAGTGTTAAAGGCCAAGTTGGATGGGGCTTTGAGCAACCTGGTCCAGTGGAAGGTGTCCCTGCCCATATCAGGGGGGTTGGAACTAGATGGTATCTAAGGTCCCTTCCAGTCCAAACTATTCTATTGTTCTGTGTTTCTGTGATCAGAGGAAATGGCCCGAGGTTGTGCCAAGGGAGGTTTAGATTGGATATTAGGAAAAATTTCTTCACTGGAAAGATAATCAAGCATTAGAACAGGCTTCACAGGGAAGTGATGGAGTCTCCATCCTTGGAGGTTTTTAAGAGACTTTTAGATGTGTCACTTAGGGACATGGTGGCAGTCAGCAGGTACAGAGGTGAGGAAGTTGGGGTCCTGAGCCTATGGGTGCCTACATGACTATTTCACCACAGATCAGGTATGGCTAGGGTATAAACGGAGCCCTGCTGAAGAGCTCTTGGGAGTCAGTCCTCCTCAGAGCACCAGGCCTGAAGTCAGGATGGGATGCCATTCAAGGTAAATTCTCAAGGTTGAGAGCCCTCCCTCTTTAGGTGAGTGATTGTGCATTTTGGCTCATTTGCCGAAAAGTTTAAGATTCAGCAGCATAGTGATGAATCCATGTGACATCCTGAATCTGTAGTTGATGTTGGTGGAGCATTAATTGAACAATAAATTTTGTTTAGTCTCAATTTATTGTTTCCATGACAAGGTGCGATGGTCTTACTTCTTCTTTGTCAAGAATATTCTGCAAATTAGGAAAAATGGAGCTGGTGGAACTCCTTACATGTGCTCTTCAGATGAGAACTTGTTATAGCCTGGCTCTATCTGCAATCCAGATTTTAAAGACACTTCTGTTGGGAAGTAGAAGTTCTTACTTTTAGGTAATAATCACAGAAAGCTTGGATTCGAAGAAGAACAGAAATTTCGGTGATTTATCTTGTCTACTGAAACTTTCTTGGAGTAAATCTCCCTGAGCTAAGTATCAGTATGTTTTTCTATAAAATAGGAAAGGATAGACAATAGTTGGGTGTCTATTGTTGAGGCACCCAGCACACCAAACCCCTCTGTAAGCCATGTAAACAAAGATCAGCTCTGAGAAAACAGTGTTACCCAAAGCCCTGGTCTAACTTGGAACTCCAAATGTTTCTTCTCAGCAATTCCTTCCTCTGCTGTTTTTGATTACTGCTTTTTTTTCAGTCTTTACTTTTTTGCAGGATGTGGCAGGCAAGAAAAGAGTGTTTGCAGGAGGTAACATTTCTGCACAAGTTTGCCTTATTTATCTATTTACTTGGTTATTCATAAATCCAGAGCAGAACGCAAAATTAAATATTCTTATATTGCTATTTGGAGAAGTTTCTCTCTAACTGACTGATAATCAACTTTGAGTCGCTAGCTTTCAAACTTTAGTGAAAGAAGCTCAGTGAGAAAGAAGGAAGCAAAAGTTGGGAGTTTGGAGAAAAAGAGTAAAGTAAAGGGGATATGGAGGTTGGTATCTGCCTGTATATTTTTCTTACTCTTCCTCTGAAATGACACGTGATCAGTTATCAAATTTATAATGTAATGATTTTTCAAACTTACCATGTAGCCCATTGGACACAGTCATAATAACTCCATTGTATACCTGAGATGGCGGGAAAACCTGGAGTCAGTTTTTATTGCTGATATTTTTCCACTAGCAGTCATGAATGGCACTTGGTCTTATTGTCAAGGAAGAAAGAAACAGTATTCCAATGGTACATTGTGGAAAAGGACAACAAAACCTGTGCAGTTGCTTCTCTGTACAATTCATTGAAAGGTTGCCAAAGGCTTCAGGAAAGATGTTACTCAAGCTTTCATCAGAGAGTTTTAAAAGGTTTGCCTGCTTGTACTTTGATAGATGAGGGAGAGGGAAAGATGCAGACCAAATGTGCAGCCAAGTATTTGTCTCACCTGTTTTGGGATTGTATTCCTAAAGCTGGTGGCTAAGCTGATACAAAAGCTTCATCATGTCAACTTGAGTCTTCATCTAACTGCACAGTCTTTGCTGCAAGGATTTCTTCTTGTGTTGAAAAGTAGCCAAGCATGTTTCTACTGGGCAACTGGCATAAAATTGTAGTTTCTTAATCATTGATTCAGTTCCATTTGTCTATTAAAAAAAAAATAAAGTAAAAGACTTCAGGGCCTAACAAACTTATTTAGGCAATCCATCCTACCCTAACCCTGAAACACTGCACAAAGCACAACCCCAGATGGAACTGAGCAGGGTAAATGTTGAAGGCACGGATTACCTTTCAAGGCAGATGACATTCAGAGGCATGGTCTGTGTGAAAGTGTAAGCACGTGAGAGGATTCAGTGGACTTTTTCTACCGTGCAGCAGGCATCCTCAAAGCACACTGGCAGAGTGTGTATCCTTTCTCTGTTTTACCACACAGGACAAAAGCAGCTCTTCAGTTTAAAGGGCTCGCCCTGTTGATAATAATTTGAACTGAAACAGGCAACCTAAGTCTGTTCTGGGAATTAGAGTGAATGCTGCAGGGTAGTCCTTTAGCTTCTGTTGCTATGACCTAAATGCACACTTTCTGCCATGAGTCCACTTTTTTCCCCATTGCTGATTTTACCCCCTCACTACAAATTCCTGTGCAGCAAGAGTAGTCAATTATATCCTTGCTCATGAAGCTACCAAGCAGGAAAATCTATTTTTTCACAGCTGTTCAGATAGGGAGGAGATGAGAAAAAGAAAAAATACTTCATACACAATATTTTTGTACACATAATGAACATAAACCACAACAAAAATGTACATAAGCCAAGACAAAACCAACACCAGCTATGTTCACAGAGTATCTAGATTCAGTGCAAGAAAAGAATAATATTTTCTGCTGTGCCATCTGGGAAGTATGATTCTGTATGAAGTTCATTCTGCATTTGCCGTCATTCAGCAACAGTGTATGGCTTCATTGCTTTAGTCACTAGGTTACTTGTCTTTAATGCAAGAAACTGATATAATATTTTGTACATGTTTTTCATATTGCTTTACATAGCCTTCAGTTTGTTTTTGTAAAACTAAATTGGCTTGCACCTTAAATTCACATGCTTATTCGTAAGACAGCAGTGAGAAAAGAATGGCTACCCAACAAGAATCAGTGCATATAAATAAAAATTCAGCTTTCATCATAACTGTACTTCCATGTACTTTTCCATGGTGACATGCATCCTGAATTTTGAATCAGGAAAGTACTTGCATATCTCCAGCCAACTGAGAGCTGAAATCAGCTGAACACCTTCCGGTATCTGTTAATTTCACTTCATAGAAAACACCAGTTTTGAAGTGATCATCTGTATGTTTTTCCACAGGGTACAAGAATAATCCTGGGTAAACCTGGCAGGTTGAAGCCTAAGGAGAAAGGCTGATCTTTCCCTGATCTCCATCGAGATGGAAACCTGTAAGAGCTTTCAGGCTTTGCTAGGAAAACAGGCTGGCATGGTCCAAGAGGCACACTAAAACACTGAAAGGCTGATTTATGGGCCTTGAAACACCTGTTAAAGCTAATTATTTTAAAAGATGAAGAAAACGTACAATTTTGTCCTTGTTTCAGCTGGGATAGAGTTAATTTTCTTCCTAGTAGCTGGTAAAGTGCTGTGTTCTGGCTTTAGTCTGGGAACAATACTGATAACACACTGATGTTTTAGTTATTGCTAAGTAATGCTTACCCTGCTCAAGGACTTTTCAGTTTCCTGTGATCTGCCAGTGAGGAGGGGCACAAGAAGCCAGGAGGGAGAGAGACAGGACACCTGACCCAAACTAGCCAAAGGGGTATTCCATACCATAGAATGACATGCTCAGTAGAGAAACTGGGAGTTATCTGGGAGGGGTTGATGGCTGCTTGGGGAAGGGCTGGGTATCAATCAGCAGGTGGTGAGCAATTATATTGTCCATCACTTGTTATTTTTTGGTTTTGTTTCATTCCTCTCTCCTTATTTGTATTGTTATTATATTTTAATTTGTTTCAATTATTAAGCTGTTCTTATCTCAACCCACAGGTTTTTACCTTTTTACCAATTCTCCTCCCCATGCCGCTGGGGTAGGGAGGGAGTGAGCGAGCAGCTGCATAGTACTTAGTTGCCAACTGGGGTTAAAGCACGACAGATTTACTGGAGAAATGCAGACAAGCTGACTACTCTCCGTATGTAATGGTACAAACATTACACCTGGTGGCACACATTTGTAGTCCATATGTGAGAAATTTTAAGCCAGGAAAGCTTGGTTTTGTTTTGTTTTTCTGAAGGAAAGAAAAAATTTGCTTAGGAGGCCTCCCTGACCCCCTTTCATTACTGGACTGCTGTTAAGAAATAAAACACTGTCAAGGTAGGCACATAGTTTGGTTCATGAGACTTGGGCGACACACACGTCTGGTTGGGAAATCGGTCATGAGAAGGACTAGCAAAGAAAGCAGTCATAGTAGCAGGGGCTAACATCAAGCCAAGAAGATGAGGGATTTTCCTCACTAATCAAAGTCACAGATGATACATGGGTGAGTTACTTCAGAGGGGAAGAACAGGCAGTACAACACACAATCGAATTGAGCAGACTCTAGTGGGACCTCTTAACCCGATAGCATGAACCCAGAGTACATTGTATTTAATGTCATTAACACACTGCCATCTAGGCTCGTGAGAGCCTGAGATTCAGCAATGGCTTATTACTAGTGCAGTTACGTACAGCTAAAGGAGAAAGGCTTGTATAATAATATAATTCTCCCCCTGTATTCTGAAAGGTATTTTGCTTTTCAGAGAATATGCACATTTGCCAAAATGTCATATTGTGCTTTCTTTCCCCCCCTCAACATATACACGTATATATTTTTAAATATTTTGTTTGGTTTTAGTTTATTTTTTGTGAAGTACAATATATTGCTTACTGGGTGGCCTGACAGTGTAGTTTCTAATTTCTGTATCCTGGACAGTGACTAGGGTACTAGTTCTAGCAAAAATGCAAAACTATGTTCTGTCAATAAGTGCCTGGCAGCAAAGTTACACTTCTACTTTGTGGAAAAAAAACCCAAAACAAAGGTATATCAGTGTGTGTGTTCATCTAATGTAGTGGACAACAGTAATTTGCTGAGTGTTTCCTATGTTTTGAAATTAAAATGACTGATAGTTTCTAGCCAATAGGTGAAAAATTTGAATATTGGCAGTAACTCACTCAGAATGTGCACACAAGGTTCTATTTTAGTATTTTGATAGCCAACTTGCACTTCACTATGGAGTGGTAAAATAAAGTCTGTGTTAGAGGATTTTTCTTGCAGATCTCTTTGACAAGTGCTCACATACCCCAGGAGTGTTCATCTGATCTTTGCTGTTACAAAATACAATCAAAATTTCTAGTAAAAGAAGAATGAACAAAAGTTTTGCTATTTTTCTTTTTAAATAGAAAAATTTGTTGTCAGTAGTTGAACATAGTATATATTTTTTTGTTCATCTGATGATTTATTAAATCAATTTTCTATAATTTTAACAGAAGTTGCTGCTTTGTTATTGGATAGAAATGATACTTCAAAATTATTCTCTTCAAAGAATAATTGTTATCTAAAGCACTTTGCCAGAACTTTACAGGTGCAGTGAAAGCAAGTGCAACCTTGCTGGAATAAAAAAGCATTGTCTGTGCTGATGAAGTTCATAGGTAACCATTCTCTAGTCATTCCCATTTTAGATTTTTACCTCCCCTTTTTCCATTATAGACCACCCATTTAATCACTAACAGTGTCTTGCATGAAGAGCTTGCAAAAATTTCCCTGGAGGGTGCTACTTCAGGGTTGGCTTTTTTTTTTTTTTTTATTACTGAACTTTCTAAGAGATAAAGCTCATGCTTCAGTTTTATGGTAGTCATGTATGTTTATTGTGTGAATCTGCATATTGATTCATTGGTTTGACAGAAATAGATGTGTTAAAATGGTATTTTTTTAAATTTTTATTGCAGTCCTTAAATATTTGAACCTATTGGTATCTTCTACAGTCATAAGTAGTAACCAGGATTCATTATTTTAGTTTTCATAGAACTGCTTGTTTTAAAGCTATTGTAAATTTTACTTCATTGTCAAAGTTTACAATAGGAACTATGTCAATAGGATATGACAATGCTATGGTCAAGGTATGACAATAGGAACTCCAAGAACTGTGACAGCTTTCGACTAACTAATATTTTGAACTGTTCAAGACTGTTTCATGTTTTAAAAGTTATCACTGAGTACTTGAGTGCCACATATTATGGGATATCATTTCAGATGAATGAGTAAACCTTTTTCTTCTGTTCCAGTTCTTCAGTGCACTTCTGTGGAAACCTGCTTCTGTACTTCAGGTGCAACTCACTGGCTTCAGTGGGAGTTTGAGTAAAGCAGGATGCTGGCTTTAGGATTTAAATATTTTGATGACGTAAAGGTCAGAATACTCGATGTAAATATCATCAGTAGACAGCAGTCATTACCTAGACTTTCTGGGTGGGCAGACTAGGGTACTTAGATAAGGTATTTCTTTGAAAATCCCATACAATATACTGCAGCAGGCACAGTTAGCAAGAGCTGAAATATAGATAGTAACCTCTGTGGAGAAAAGGGTTCCATTATCCTAAAAAATGAAGTTCAGAGGCAGAAAGATAAAGGCATTTTGTTTTCCCTTGTTAATTTTTAATCCGCTAAGCTTCAGCATCAAAAATGGTAGATAGATGTCTCAATGATATGAATGGAAAAAAAGCCCAGAAAGCTCAGTGGCAGTGTTTTTTTTAATACATGTAAATTTCTTCACATGAATCTGTCATTGCAGCAATTTTTTCACTACAGTACTATATGTCTTCTTTAACTGAAGTCTTCACTGCCTTGTTCAAAAATGTGATGGGGTTGGGAAAAAAAAATCCCCAAGTGGAAAAATAAATGAAGCTTTATCTTGTGCTTCAGTTAAAAGGGGTGTGACACCAACAGGTAGAAAGTGATTTACAGCAGCTGACAAATGGAACTGTTAGGTCTGCTTTTATTCTGTTTTTCTTTTTGCATCTGGTGTTAATCCTATGTCTATCAGTAGTTTTTATCAGTAGTCCCAACAGAAAAACAAGCAGCCAAAGTAACATCATGCCATCAAAACGTGATGTGATTTGTCATACCACAGAGATCCCTGAGGGATGAGGGACTCTGGTGAAAGGCTGTCATTCTGCAACACTGAGAAAGAACCTTTTAAAATTGCACTTCTGCAAAATCAGTGTTAACACATTGAAAGCTACAGAAGCATCTATTGCTTGCTGAAATCTCTCAGCTGCATGAACAACTCGATAAAAATCTCCAGTAACCAAATTCCAGATGGGAACTGGCGTTGGCAGATGAAAGTTGTTTGAAATTAAGATACACTTAAACATGTTTGTATAAAGATACAGATGGTCACATTTGCAAATTTGAGCTTAAATTTGTACCAGTGAAAGAGTCCATCATTATTTAAAGGCATACTTTTGAAAAATGCTTAAAAGTGAATCTTAAACAAGGCTGTCTCCTTTGTATTAAAAAGACTTTGGAGTAGGCAGATGTTGTATGTATGATTCCTGTTCAGTTATATTCAGTAGAAAAAATATTTAGCTCCCTCTCCCACACAAAATCTGAAACAATCCTTGTAAAAAAGACAACAGATAGCAAATTTTGGTATGGATGGCTTATTTTTCAGATTTTTTTTTTTTATTTTAAATTAATTTAGTCCTATGAAAGGCTTAAGAACCTCATCAGTGAGAACTTTACAGCAATGGAATGGTGGGGTTTTGGGGGCTTTGTTACATGTTTGTTTTTCCCCCTACAAACGGTTCTCTGGTAGGAATATAAAATGAATATACCTGGTGGGTAGCAATGCTCTATAGACACAGGTGACAAAGGTACAGCCATGATGCGATCACTGAGGTTCAGAGTAATTTCTAAATCATAAATTCATCTATTGCGCATGGGCAGAGGTAGGTGTCCATTCTGCTTATCATAGAGATGAATCATAGTCTGAAGATACCTGTCTCTTCAATGTTGCTTCAATGATTGCTTACACCAGATTATACTGTTGAGACAGCAAAGGTTAAGCGAGATCAATCTGCCTGCAAGCAGTTGGAAAGAATAGTCAGCAGATAATGAACTCTTCTGTAGTGTAGCACTTGTAAAATTAATGAAGTATGGCCAATGGTTTTTAAAGAAAAGTGAACAAAATATGATAAAAAGCAATGACACTTCTTTTTTTTGTTTGTTTGTTTTAAATCTAGAGAAACTTCACTAAGGCTGTGCTTACCCCAGCCACTTTTGAGTACCTAACAGCTAGATGGGAGTATCATTGCTCATTAATCCTCTGCATTCTAAGGAAGAAGATAAACTATGCCAGAGTGTGATTCATCTTATGCTTTCTGAATGATTAAAAAACCAGACAGCTATTTTACACTAAGTTAGTTAATGTTGTAATGGTGCCAACTGTTAATATGATACATAACAGTATCATATCCTTCACAAACAAGTGTGGTTTTTATTTCTTCCTTCTTTGCAACACCTTTCCCAGGCCACTGTTAATATCAATGATATAGCTGATAAATAGTAAACCGGATTTGACTAGAAAGCTCTCTGTAAATTGTCAAATGAAACTTATCATTCACATTTCACTTGAACACAACACAGTACTGAATTTTCTAAAGGCAAAATTACAGTGCAGCAGTTCTTGAGGGTAACTAGTTATGAAAGGGGTAATACATGATGCAAATCTGTTTGAAACACTGAATGCTTTACAGTCTTCTATAGCTTTTGAAGACTGTTCACAGCTCTAACAACTACATCAATACACATTCATTTTGAGGGAAAGTAGTGATGTTTCTGTGTTGATTAAGGCCAAATGTTGTTGCCATAGGGATGTTATCCTCAAAAATACATGAATGAAAGGACTTTTTTGATGTAGCCTTTCTTTTACATCAATGTTTTCTCAGTGCCCAGGCAGTCTAACCACTGTTGTCTGCCTTGTATGCCTTGCCTCAGATTAGTTGAACAACACTGGGATAGAGTATGCTCAGTGAAGCAGCTTTTAAATGGCCACAAGGCATCATAGCTGTGCTGATTTTCATACAGGAGCTCTGTGGGTGAGGTGAATTGCAGATGATTGGTATGAGGTAACAGTAAGTTGTGTTATCTTGCTAGGAAAAGAAGTGGATGACTTTATGGCATGTACCTTGTCTCCTGAGTTCTCGCACAAAAGAAAGGCCTTAACTTCAGGGTTCCTCTCA
>NW_009923074.1:0-9257 GCF_000696875.1 Nestor notabilis | reverse complement strand
CATTCCTGTCTCTCACAGCTGGGTATTCTGGTCCATAGAAGGTGACAGGCTGTGGGCATTCAAGACCATCTCTGAAGTTTTCCTTCTTGTGCCTCTTCATCTAGAAATTTTGGGGAGGGAGGTTGGATTGATAAATGTCAACAGTCTTCTTTTTTTCCCCAAAAATTATATGTTCAAAGATACTGATACAATGGTTCCAGTCTTTTGCACGGTTACCCAGTAACCAAGTATTCAACCAGTATATGCAAGATCACAGTTCAGGATCTTTCCTTGCTTCCTGATGTTTGGGCCTACTGTTCAAATAAATACCTTTATTCCTGCTTTTTAGAACATTCTGCAAAAGGTTGTGTTCAATTTCTCCTATGTACAAAATGAAATCATGTCAGTAGTAATTACATTGTTGCCTGGAGCAAGAAAATAACTGTATTGCTTGTCATATGAGGGGAATATGTAGAGTCTTAAAGAGGAATGTTTGTAGAGTCACTTGTGAGATCTCAGTTGCCATCTTTCCATATAATTAAATCAGAGTACCTTCACAGGGCATTTCATCCCATCTTAAGGTAGAGATGAGGTGCAGTTCATCCTACTAGGTTTAACTGTGTCTGATGAAAATACAGGTTACAGTTCAGCTACAATTTATTTTTTAAATAGTAAATCAACATATCAGCTAGGAACTTAAGTTCCCATTCAAGTCAAATGAAGTTATAGCTAATATGGCAAATAAACTTCTACTGTAGTTCAGAGTTAATTAAAGTAGACCAAGTTTTATTTTGCCATGTTTCAAAATACGTCCCCAGTATAATAAAAGAATAACACCCCCATTGTATTCCACCGAAATCTAACATCTACATTTTAATAAAAAGAGAAATTTTTTTTGTTTCCATTCAAACTAACTCTTTGATTACAAAACTGAAAATCAATTACATATCAACCACTGTTCTTGACAGTCATTTATCTTGCAAGATCTCCCATTATCACATTATTTGCACCAATTCACTCAGAAGATTGCTGTATTTCGGTTTCAATATCTTCAGCTTTGTATCTATTATTATCTATTCATTTATTATTATAATCTATTATTATCTATTTGCAAAGGTAATTTGGGTGAAAATCTTGTAATTCTTTAACGCTTCATTGCTAATTGCTATGAATTCATTTTCACAATTAACTCAAAAGAATACAGTTGAATGTACCCCAACCTTGTAATGAGGGTGTTTTTTTTAACTTTCACTTTCTTCTAGAGTTTGTAAGCAATGACACCAATTCGATACAGTGCTTAATATGGTTAGTGGAAGTAAATGACAGCTTGTGAAGGCACTTTATCTCGGATTTGAACTGCATTTGAATTAGGATTTTTTTATTAGTTTATTCACTGACATATTAACAAAAGAAGAAAAAAGAGCTGAGAGATTAAGACTGGGTTAATTCCATGTTATCTGTCAACTATTTGGAGGATAAATTAAAGCTTTCTCTTAATGTGGTATTTCTTTATGACTATAAATTTTCTGTTTAAAAGCAACTTTACAGAACAAACCTCAGCAATGATGAGCAACATGTTGATTTTACAGAGCATTTCACCTCATGTTACTTGTGGTTCGGTTAAAGACAATAATAGCTAGTCTTATGATATCTTTTAATGTCATTGCTATCAAAAAGAATCCTTTAACACACTTTGATTATATGGTAGCTGAGCAGTCCGTTGGTAATAGGTTTAATGGTGCCTTTTGACAGTCTTATGTAACCATCCCATTTGTTCAGGACATATTCCCAACCTAAAGCAAATTATATAAAGACCTTTCTGTTTTCTTCCAGCTTGTTTACTTTCATTTAATCACAGTTTCCTTCTCCTCAAATTGTATTATTTCTGTCTTTAGGATGCTTGTCATTTTTATTAATACTCAGTAACCATCTCAGCTCTTTTATGCAGTTTCTTCTTACAGGTACTGCTTTTGACATCATGTCACTGATGTACAGCCAAAGTTCTGTTTTCTGTGTATTTTAATAACTTCTAATAATAAACCCCTTATTACTAGTATTCCACAGAAGTTAGATCTCTTCATATACTGTTTTCTGTTTGTATTACCTGAGCATAAGTTGTTCTTGTAGGGCATAGCCATTTGTATTACGTGATGACACACTAATTTGTTGTTCTTTTTATGACTTGTTGGTAAATCCCATTTCTACCTTATCATGGAAAAATGCAAATAGCTTGTCCCTAATGCTTTGAATGCACAATCATTACAGGTTGGCAATCACTTTACCTTGAAAAAGTATTTTAATTTTTCTTTAAAAAAATAAACAAAAATTTCAAGTTGAAATGCTCACATAAAATTGAAAGATTTGATTCCTCTTGATTCTTAGTCAGGATACAAGGCACGTATGTGGTTTCATTTATTTCTTTGTCACAGCTTCTCTCAGAAGTTTGATTCTTTGCTACATCGGCTTGGTCTAATCTTTTACTTTGTATATTGGTTGGTAATGCTTTCTAGTTTGTCTTCTTAATTTTATTGTTCAAAGACAGAAGCTTTTTCCAAGTACGATTATGAGTTGGCTAGGAAATTTCAATACTATTGTTAAAAAAATGCAAACAACTGTGTGCCCAAGTGGCCAAGAAGGTCAAAAGCATCCTGGTTTGTATCAGAAATAGCGTAGCCAGCAGGGCCAGGGAAGTGATCATCGCCCTGTACTTGGCACCTCAAATACTGTGTTCACTTTTGGGCCCCTGACTACAAGAAAGACGTTGAAGTGCTGGACCATGTCCAAAGAAGGGCAACTGGCTGTTGCAAATGAATAGTTTGATCAGAATCAGTGCGAACTGGTGCCTGCTTGGAGAGTCATGAAAACTTGCATAGGCAGAAATACTAGCAAAGATAGTGCTAAGAAAAGCCTCTTGCTTTGAATAAGTTCTCAGAAACCAATTTTTGCTTC
The DNA here is from genome assembly GCF_000696875.1 of Nestor notabilis. NCBI lineage: Eukaryota > Metazoa > Chordata > Aves > Psittaciformes > Psittacidae > Nestor > Nestor notabilis. Next base: position 6,329 of record NW_009923074.1, on the reverse strand, counting down.
ATATACTGATAATAATTTGCAAGCAGTCACCCTTTTTATTACATTACAATGCTTGCTCATAGGAAAGTTCTATGCTGTGAATTGCTAACACCGCTTCTTGCAGTAGCTATGGGCTACTTGGAGTTATTTTGGCCAGCTACCAAACTAGCTCATCTCTGCTCGGCTTGTGACATTTTGTTTGATCATGTCATAAAGTGGTAAGGCTGTGGAATGTATACATAGCAGTATACGCTAATAAAGTGTTTATTCTTTAATGTCTCCCAGATGCTTGCCTATAGCTTTTTCCAATAGTAAAGAGAATGTGTTGGCTTGATGTGATCTTGTGTTTATACTGTCTTCTAGGCCTATGTGGTAGGTCACGTTCTTTCCTCCTTTACTTTTATAGAATCAGTAAAGTGAGTGTTGGCTTAAAGATCTGTTCCTCTATGTGTAACACATGCTAGGTCCATTAAATAACTAGGATCAAATACTAATAAAACTGAGGTTAGAAAAACATCCTTGAGGGAAAACCAGTCAATAATTTCTGTTACGTGAAACCACAAAATTCTGTGGGGCTGATGGTAGTTAATTCCTGGGAGGTTTAGAGTAATTAGAACGAAGATAAGATTTCCCAAATTTAGGAGAACACGTGAGACTCAACCTGTTCATTCTGCCTTACAGAAAAAAAGTGCATGATGCTTGGGATCTGATTCTTTATTGCTTACAATCTGATGCTGTTATTTATGGTAGCTAAGGCAGGTATAAACAGCAAGTATTGTGACTATCTTTTTGCCTACATTTTGCACAGTTGTAAATCACCAGCTGGATCAGTATCAAGTGCCTGTGCGTCAGGAGATAAATGAAACCCTCACCTTTTTATGCAGGTAGGAGTGCCTGTTGAGCTAAGGCTGAAAATCAATCAAGAAAAATCGATTGGAATATTCTAACAAGTTATTACAATGAAAATGTACAGTTAACAGTTTTTCATTGTTTACTCAGTCATGAGATGCCAGGTAAATTTTTGACAATGCTTGAATGCTTTTCAAGGCCAAGTACTCTTTCAATAGCAGTACAGATATTTAGGCCCAGAATATTTACGCTTGTCAAAGCACTTCACACTGTATATGATTTACTCTGTATCTGTTATAAAAGCATCTGCCAGCATAGTGATTGTCAACAAGAACATGGTCTTTGGTCAACAGCAGAAGCTTCCATTATACAAACAGTTGTACTGTCAAAACTGAGCTTTTGATGAATTAGCTGATTTTGTTTGAAAAGGCTGGAAGAGATCATGTAAGTGGAAGGCACTGACTTGTCAGGATGATACAGAATATTGTTGGGGCTGAATTTTTCCTAGTCCAAACATAGCTTTAGTTGTATGCATCCTGTTTTTGCAAAACAGAATTGCAAAGGCTCACCATGCAAGATCCCACGGGACTGTGCATCTTCAAGTTTACCTCTGGAATGCCCAGCTGTTACGGACACAGTCCTATACAGTCACACATCCCATGATAACATGAGTCACTCTCAAGAGTCACTTTGGAAGGAAATCCACACAGCTAACACCTTGAACAGGTTGTAGCCTGAAGTCAGCTTGATAATGGGAGTGCTGTCCTGAGAGAGCCACTGAACTCCAAGGACAGGGACAAGCCAAATGCCACCTGCTGCATATTTTGTCCACTGAAGAGCCACAGGTAGATGATAATGACACGAAGCTCATCAATTTCTCTAAACCTCCCACCTTTTTGGTGGCAGGAACAGTAGCGTTCTGCTGCTCTAACAAAAATCTGTGGTGAGAGCACACACCAAGAGAACAAGGGACTGATTAATTTCTCTGTAGTACCTGAGGGGATCAAATTCTTTCCAATAAGAGGCTATGGATGCTTTCCAGCAATCACACTGAAGGTCTGCAAAAGCTAGTGTCCCTGTGATGAAGAGCATAGCAACCATCCAGTGGTCAGGATTGTCAGATACAAAGGAGAGAGGAAGATCAGGAGCTCTATTTTCATGTGAAATACCTGCATGGGACAAGTAGTGGATAAAATATTTAACTTCTAAAATAGTGAGTAAGACATTAAAGAGGGGAAACAGTTATTAAGCCCCACATGATGACATGGGAATTAGGTCTTGCCATTTTGTGTTTAGCGGGTGAAAGTACTTGATTGAAATTTGTAGCTCCATAGGTAGGATATAGTTAAAACTGTCTATAACTATTTACTTAGTATTATTGGCATACTGATTAAATAAACGTCATTATCCAGAACCACAAAAATACACCTTATGTGGATTCTGAGTTTTATTGCTGTAGTCAGTGGGGAAAGATCACTGAAAGGGACTGGTTTAATTACTTCATTGACATTAATAATTGGACCAGCATTTTCAATGTTTCCATCAATAATTTGAAAGGAAATAAAAAAACTCCACTGATAAACTTTGCAGAATCAGCTGCCAGAGTAAAAAATAATGCTCAAAACTCAGAAATTTGATAGTTTTAGATTCTTATCTGTGGCCTCTCCATCAGTATGTACTCCAGTACAGCTGCATAAAAATGTAGCCCTTTCAAAATGACAGATGAAGACCTCAGCCAAAATTGGTGGACTACACTTTAGAGAGGTTTCTAATATAACCTTTTAAAAGGTTTCCTAGTAATAAATAAAAAACTGAATTTGAGCTCCCATTATGAAGCTGTGGAGAGAAAAGCCAATAAACCTGGGATGCTCTGAACTGGGGGTTTTTACTTTTGTCCATGATTTTAATGCCTCTGTCTGAGGTAGATATATGAAAGAGAGCCAGTGATTATGCCTGTGCCCTGGGGTCAAGGTGGGCTGATTATTCACATCTGTGATGTTTAAGACCTTTTCTACAGCAGGTTTGTCCTGAAGAGGGCTGGTTGGAGCAGTAGAAAGCACACACAGGAAAGGAATTAGCCATCAGGGTGGATGATTGGTGTTCAAGCTCATTCCCTGGTGCTCTCTTCTATAATGCAGTGTATAGGTGCACTGTGCTGAGACCTTAATTAGAATAGTGAGATGATTTTAGTGCATGTATTTTCAAAAAGGTGCAGGATATTTCTGGAGAGTTCAAAAAAGTATCAAGTATTTGGAGAGCCAGAAATAATAAAAATCAGTGGAACACTTGAGCAAATCAGCTTATTTGGCTTTCTTAAAAGGAGTGTGAGAAAATTATGTCATTATGAGGCAAAAAATCCTAGAGGAGGAGAGCAGACTGGTGTAAAAGCATTTACAAACAAGTGAAAACGGATGCAGCAAGAAACAGTCATTGGAGGTGAAACCAAACAAACTCAGATTAAGTAACATGAATTATTAATAGTGAACTTATGAAACAAGGAGTAGATTGATACTCTACCAGATGAAGTACTGAAATTTTCACCTTTATGTACCTTCAGATGAAGACACTTCAAGAAGATGCACTGTAGTCACATGCAAACTTTTTGTTTGGTTATGAAAAGGACCACCTGACATATAATCATCAGTCACAGGCAGACAGTTAAAGTGACCTATTGGATCCCTCTTGACCTTTATTTCTGTGGATCTGTATGTCAAAGCATTTATATTAATTGGAAATTATCAGGTAGAGTGCATAAGTTATGTAAGATTTACCTTGCATTGGCCTAGGTAACAGTTAAATACAGGTGAAATATAGAAATCTATGAAAAGCCAAAAATAATTGTATATTTGCATTATGATTTTGTTCACACCTAGTGTTTTAAGGAGATATTTAATGGTTTTGGAAAGCACAGCCTTGACAGCAACAAAAAAGAGGGGTTTTCCTACACTAAGGGTAAGGTAAAAGCTATTATTGGCTGGGTTTTATTTAGCATATATTCTGTGCCTGATCTGGAGATGGGAAACAGCTGAATTAAATGCTTAATTTTTCACTTGTATGCTGAGCCTAGTAGAAGAGGCATGTCTTGCAGTATTGATTTTTGGGATACGAACATTCCTTTGCATGGAACTGGATTGGTAGCCTCACTTCACTGCAGTTAGCATATTGGCTTAAAAATAACATACATGCAGTCTTTTTTGGTCATTATTTTTCAAGGCTGTGCTTGAGCCAGTAAGCTAGTATGTCAGTATTGTTCAGATCTGTCAAATGATCACTAGCAATCAGATAGTCTACTTTTATTAAAATCAGTCACAATATTCTTAGCCTGGGCAGGAATGGCATTGCACTAGGTGCATATATACTGTCAAATTGGTTTGCTTCTTCTTTACTTCATGAACATAGCTCTGCCAATAATCTGCACAGTGTACACGTTAATTCAGTCATGGGTTCCAAGCAGTGAACTGAGCAGTAGAAATCTGGGTATGGAAGAAAGAGTAGTTTACTGCTAGGGGTTGCATTATACAAAAAGAGCATTGATGTAAGTCAGTGTGCAAACTCGTTCCAGTAACCAGGGTTCAATCTGTGCCATCAATAACAGGGTCAGTATAGATGGACTAAAGGCAGCTAAAAATTCAGTCTGTAGGGAATGTATAAACTGTATATAGGGAATGTAGCTGTAATTAGATCTGTGGTGAAACAGAGTGTGGGACAAAACAGCCGCATCAATTTAATTCATAAAAAAAGACCATGAAGTTCATATATTTTAAGGTCAGAAGTCACTGTTTGATATCCTGGTTAATATAGATCATACAACTTTCATTAATTGATTAACATTGACTTCTGTGGCACCAAGACCTTTATTTGGGTTTTCTGTGTTATATGTAACTGCTGAAATCACCAGGTCAGAAAGAAATCTAAGATATTTTTCAGTTCATTCCCTTCAAACTTTTCAATGTTGTTTATAGTACACTGCATCAATGTCATAGGCTGCTATTAAGGGGAGCTCCTGTGCCCTTTCTCATCTAGGCTCTGCAAGAGCATGATTCCTATTAGCTCCAGGTAACTATGTGAAAATAAAAATGACAGCAAGCTGATATTTCCACAGAGAAAGGGAGAGAGAGGAAAAGGAATGAGTTAGTAGTGGAACTGCGTGAACATGTTTCCTCTTGTTTCTTCTTCAGTTTGCAGACTGATTGGCTAAATAAGTGAAAAAGAAAGCACCCCAGTGTATTTTAAAAGGTCTTTACAATGGATGTCTCACTACTTCTTTTAAAAAATTATTCTTCTTTCACATTTTCAAAGGAAACTGAAGTCTTCAGTATTCAGAAATGAGAAGGGTCTTACATACAAAAATAGTCAAAAGCAGATACCTATTGGCCATATTTGAATATGGAGATTATGTGAAAGTTCTTCTCAGGTATTGTCCTGATTTCAGCTGTAACACTCATTTATCTCCTTTCTAGTAGCTGGTGCAGTGCTGTTTTTCGACTTTAGTCTGAGAACAATGCTGATAACACACCGATGCTCTAGTTGTTGCTAAGTAATGCTTACCCCCACCAACGACTTCTCAGTCTCTCAACTCTGCCAAGTCTCTCAACTTCCTCCCAAGAAGCTGGAAGGAAGCAGAGGCAGGACACCTGACCCAAACTAGCCAAAGGGGTATTCCATACCACAGCATGTCAAGCCCAGGATATAAACTGAGGGGAGTTACCTGGAAGGCCCAGATCACTGCTCGGGTTGGGCTGGGTATCAGTTGGTGAGTGGTGAGCAATTGTATTGTGCATCACTGCTGTTTATTAGTTTTTTTTCCCCTTTTTAGTTTTATATCCTCTCCCCTTGTTATTTCCCTTACCATTATTATTACTGGTGGTAGCAGTAGTGGTTTGTATTATACCTTAGTTACTGGACTGCTGTTATCTCAACCCATGGGAGTTACATTCTTTCAGTTCTCTTCCCCATCCTGACGAGGCAGGGGGAAGGGGTGAGTGAGCAAGCAGCTGTGTGGTGCTGAGTTACTCGCTGGATTTAAACCATGACATGTGTGTTCCTTTTGCCTCCACAGATCTGCCAGTATAGGGAAGTCTGTACCTAGTCAAGTTACTTTTGCATTTACTGACTACTATTGGATTTATATTTCTTCAATGACTTTTTTTTTTTTAATTGCTTTGTGAATAAATGTCAGGTTTGAAATCCATAACAATCTGTTGCAACAAATTCCACATATTTATTGCATACTATGTGAAAGAATCCCTCCTTACTTGTTTTGAGTAATCTACTTGATAATTAAACTTGATGGCCTAGTTTATTTGGTCATTTCATATCCTGAAGCCTTTTTTTATTGGATCTGGCTGGGATAGAGTTATTTTTTTTTCATAGCTGTGTTTTGGATTTGTGATCAAGTGTTGCTAACACATCAACACATTAGCTATTGCTGAGCAGTGCTTACACAGCTTCAAGCCTTTCTGTTTTCTTTTTGGCTTCTATAGGTATGTAGCAAATAAAAG